>NC_064621.1:631528882-631828882 GCF_023898315.1 Schistocerca nitens
GAATCAGTCCACATATCAACTGTCGCAGCACATGTTTTATTAATAACTTCCGCAATAACGGAAGGCATTATACTGCTTCGTATTGCATCAGCTTCTTCTTTGACACGTCTGCTTATAGTAGAGGGATGTGGCATGACATCTGCCACGTTAACTTTTCCATAATGCGCACCTAGATGTATTAATTCTTGGCCTAGTTCTCTGAAACCTTCACCGCAAACATCATTAAAAGGTCTCATATCTTTAGCACACATTGCAACACACTTTGCTGTAATACTATTTTTTATTACTGCCGGTATTCCTGAAGGAGCTGTATCTTTGTGAGGTTTCTTGCAACTGTGTTTCTTTAAAAGAGTGGTTCCCGACTGGAAACACAATAATGTGGAGCAGTTTATGCACGATACGTAACCAGTAGACGCACTGTTTCCGTCTACAACCACCAAAAATATGCTCCGTACTTGGCTTTTTAGACCTTCCCGTCTCTTCAATGTGTAAACATTGATTTCAATCTTACGTCTTACTGCACTGGTTTCCTCGCACTGCATGATTGCAGAGAGAGAGAGAGAGAGACACACCACAAATGAGAAGCCCGTACTGGCTGCTGTCTCACACGGATAATGACACGTGTAATGTGACTGAAGTTGCATGCTACGTGTTCGGTCACGGCTTCTATGCTCGGTCACTACAACTAGTGCGGGCAGCCTACCCAGTTAGGGTGTGCTCGCCCCATCTCGTATTTTGTGCTCGCTTACTCGGTCATGCAGGACTCTAATCTTCACGTCTCATATTATTCCGAGAGAGCAAACGAACAATACAGTCTGCAGTTTGGAAGTAAATGTGGAGATTTCTTACGGCATGATAATTTTACCCGGAAATATCTTGCATCCATGGCTAAAATTCACCTGAGACGACTTGTTAATGCAAAAGTGCTAATTATCACCTTCCTCGCCCAACTGCGTCATAAATAGCTCAAAATATTAAAATCTTGTAGAATGCGCTGTTCCGTGAGCCTTTCTCAACAACTGCTCGTCCTCCACTTCAGTCTGTCTGCAGCAGTCTTCGCTTCAATGAAAAGGTGTTCCAAGAAACGGGAGAGGCAAGACCATCTTCTGATCCTGCAGTGACCATGTCCGCAGTTTAAGGGCGTAACTTCTTCCCTTTTTCGTTAGTTGAATACCTTTTTTTTCTAATACACCAGATGAGTACATGGCGTTGCCTGGGAATTTATTTATTCCAGTCTTCTCTTAGTCCACTTCCTCCCCTCCCACCCCCCTCTGAACAACAACCCCTCTCTGTCCATTACCTCCTTCCCCTCTCTTCGTCCATCTGCTCTAACCCTTCTTCCCCCCCCCCCTTTCTCCCCGTTCTTTTCCAGTTAATATTCACCTCTCTTTGTTCTTCTGTTCATATTCACCTCTCCACTCTCTCTGTCCATTTCCTGCCCCCCTTTCTCTCCACGTTATCACACTCACCGCAATACGAAGCTGGTGGTTCCTTACTCCACAGTATTCCTTCCAGATGGTAACTAATATGTGTACCAAACTTGGCTGAAATTATTCTAGAGTTTAAGGATGAACTTTTTATCAATGACTTCGTTCGCGTACACACATTTAAAATATATTTCACATGTATGTAACTTATTTCACGCCAGTTTGTACACATATGATACCCGCACCTCTAGCGAATTTCGCCCTGCAATTTTATTTTCACGCAGCTCAATGTTTATGATGTCGTATCTCTTGAACTATGTGCTGTACAATGATGTAACTGAGACGATACAACCAGTGATATATGTGCCTACTGTCTGCGAAATGTGTTGTTAACGGAGTAAGTAACAAAATAAAACGTCTTACCTGATGCAGCAGTTTTTAACGACTTGAAATGTTTATGATGTTATGTCTCCTGAGCTATGTGTCGTACAACGATGTATTTTTGTAGGTACATTCAGTGACACATGTGGGTACTGCCTGCATAAGTGCTATGGATGGAGTTATTAGCATCGAAGTAGCAAATTCTAACGTCTTGCATGATACAGCATTTTTGCAACCGTCTAAGTATTTGCGATGTAATATGTCCTGAAGTACGACATAATGATATTGGTACATTCAGTGGTGTATGTCAACACTGTCTGCAAAATGCGTCATGAATATAGTTACTTGTAAAGAAATAAGAAATTAAAACGTTACGCTTAATGCGGAAGTTTTACTGCACGAACAGCGAAAATGTATGCGTTGAATTTTTCCCCTTCATTATTTCGTGGTGGTTGTCAGTGAGAAAAATTTTCGTAAAGATTTGAGATTATGTGTGAAATTTATTGCAAATCACTAAGTGCTCGCATTTTCAAAGATTACTTAACTAATGGAATTCACGCCCACCCCGACACCATTGACAGATAGGTCGTCCTTACCACCACAGCGATTCTTTCCACACAGTAACTGATATGTGTACCCAGTTTGGTTGAAATCGGTCCATTGCTTAGGAGATGGGTGACATACATATACACTACTGGCCATTAAAATTGCTACACCAAGAAGAAATGCAGATGATAAACGGGTATTCATGGACAAATATATTATACTACAACTGACATGTGATTTCATTTTCACGCAATTTGAGTGCATAGATCCTGAGAAATCAGTACTCAGAACAATCACCTCTGGCCGTAATAACGTCCTTGATACACCTGCGCATTGAGTCAAACAGAGCTTGGATGGCGTGTACAGGTACAGCTGCCCATGCAGCTTCAACACGATACCACAATTCATCACGAGTAATGACTGGCGTATTGTGACGAGCCAGTTGCTCGGCCACCATTGACCAGACTTTTTCAATTGGAGAGAGAACTAGAGAATGTGCTGCCCAGGGCACCAGTCGAACGTCTTCTGTATCTAGAAAGGCCCGTACAGAACCTGCCACATGCGGTCGTGCATTATACTGCTGAAATGTAGGGTTTCGCAGAGATCAAATAAAGGGTAGAGCCACGGGTCGTAACACATCTGAAATGTAACGTCCACTGTTCAGAGTGCCATCAATGCGAACAAGAGGTGACCGAGACGTGTGACCAATGGCACCCCATACCATCACGCCGGGTGATACGCCAGTATGGCGATGACGAATACACGGTGCGAATGTGCGTTCACCACGATGTCGCCGAACACGGATGCGACCATCACGATGCTGTTAACAGAACGTGGATTCATCCGAAAAAGTGACGTTCTGCCATTCGTGCACCCGGGTTCGTCGTTGAGTACACCATCGCAGGCGCTCCTGTCAGTGATGCAGCGTCAAGGGTAACCGCAGCCACGGTCTCCGAGCTGATAGTCCATGCTGCTGCAAACGTCGTCGAACTGTTCGTGCAGATGGTTGTTGTCTTGCAAACGTCCCCATCTGTTGACTCAGGGATTGAGACGTGGCTGCACGATCCGTTACAACCATGCGGATAAGATGCCTGTCATCTCGACTGCTAGTGATACGAGACGGTTGGCATCCAGCATGGCGTTCCGTATTACCCTCCTGAATCCACCGACTCCATATTCTGCTATCAGTCATTGGATCTCGACCATCGCGAGCAGCACTGTCGCGATACGATAAACTGCAATCGCGATAGGCTACAATCCGACATTTATCAAAGTCGAAAACGTGATGGTAGGCATTTCTGCTCACGAGGCATCACAACGACGTTTCACCAGGCAACGCCGGTCAACTGCTGTTTGTGTATGAGAAATCGGTTAGAAATTTTCCTAATGTCAGCACGTTGTAGGTGTCGCCACCGGCGCCAACCTTGTGTGAATGCTCTGAAAAGCTAATCATTTGAATATCGCAGCATCTTCTTCCTGTCAGTTAAATTTCGCGTCTGTAGCACGTCATCTTTCGTGGTGCAGCAATTTTAATGGGCAGTAGTGTACACAGTCATAGCTTTGAACGTCTCTTCGCTTCGTTAGGAAAGAATAATATATATGGGAACATTGTACACTATATATATATATATATATATATATATATATATATATATATATATATATATTGTCAGCATCACACACACACACACACACACACACACACACACACACACACACACACACACACACACACACTAAATATACAGGGTGTTTCAAAAATGACCGGTATATTTGAAACGGCAATAAAAACTAAACAAGCAGCGATAGAAATACACCGTTTGTTGCAATATGCTTGGGACAACAGTACATTTTCAGGCAGACAAACATTCGAAATTACAGTAGTTACAATTTTCAACAATAGATGGCGCTGCGGTCTGGGAAACTCTATAGTACGATATTTTCCACATATCCACCATGCGTAGCAATAATATGGCGTAGTCTTTGAATGAAATTACCCGAAACCTTTGACAACGTGTCTGGCGGAATGGCTTCACAAGCAGATGAGATGTACTGCTTCAGCTGTTCAATTGTTTCTGGATTCTGGCGGTACACGTGGTCTTTCAAGTGTCCCCACAGAAAGAAGTCACAGGGGTTCATGTCTGGCGAATAGGGAGGCCAATCCACGCCGCCTCCTGTATGTTTCGGATAGCCCAAAGCAATCACACGATCATCGAAATACTCATTCAGGAAATTAAAGACGTCGGCCGTGCGATGTGGGCGGGCACCATCTTGCATAAACCACGAGGTGTTCGCAGTGTCGTCTAAGGCAGTTTGTACCGCCACAAATTCACGAAGAATGTCCAGATAGCGTGATGCAGTAATCGTTTCGGATCTGAAAAATGGGCCAATGATTCCTTTGGAAGAAATGGCGGCCCAGACCAGTACTTTTTGAGGATGCAGGGACGATGGGACTGTAACATGGGGCTTTTCGGTTCCCCATATGCGCCAGTTCTGTTTATTGACGAAGCCGTCCAGGTAAAAATAAGCTTCGTCAGTAAACCAAATGCTGCCCACATGCATATCGCCGTCATCAATCCTGTGCACTATATCGTTAGCGAATGTCTCTCGTGCAGCAATGGTAGCGGCGCTGAGGGGTTGCCGCGTTTGAATTTTGTATGGATAGAGGTGTAAACTTTGGCGCATGAGACGATACGTGGACGTTGGCGTCATTTGGACCGCAGCTGCAACACGGCGAACGGAAACCCGAGGCCGCTGTTGGATCACCTGCTGCACTAGCTGCGCGTTGCCCTCTGTGGTTGCCGTACGCGGTCGCCCTACCTTTCCAGCACGTTCATCCGTCACGTTCCCAGTCCGTTGAAATTTTTCAAACAGATCCTTTATTGTATCGCTTTTCGGTCCTTTGGTTACATTAAACCTCCGTTGAAAACTTTGTCTTGTTGCAACAACACTGTGTTCTAGGCGGTGGAATTCCAACACCAGAAAAATCCTCTGTTCTAAGGAATAAACCATGTTGTCTACAGCACACTTGCACGTTGTGAACAGCACACGCTTACAGCAGAAAGACGACGTACAGAATGGCGCACCCACAGACTGCGTTGTCTTCTATATCTTTCACATCACTTGCAGCGCCATCTGTTGTTGAAAATTGTAACTACTGTAATTTCGAAAGTTTATCCGCCTGAAAATGTACTGTTGTCCCAAGCACATTGCAACAAACGGTGTATTTCTATCGCTGCTCGTTTAGTTTTTGTTGCCGTTTCAAATATACCGGTCATTTTTGAAACACCCTATATATATATATATATATAGTGTGTGTGTGTGTGTGTGATACTGACAAAATATGAACAAGTAAATGTAACAATATTCTGTTACGGTGCCATCCGGTAGCGGTCGCAGGTTCTTAACCCCGCTGTGCCGGTGACAGCTGCAACAGGAAAGCGTAGACGACCCACAGTGGGGACCAAACACGGCGGGACCAGGGGTGTAGGCACTGCTGTCCAAAGCAACAAACCACTACTCTCCCGTGCTGTGTTTAATTCAACTGTCAATCGCCGTGGTTACGATCGTGTTCTGCATGGAAGATGGCACCCGGCTCAACGGACAACCACGCCAACGATGATGTCAGGGCACCTATGAAACGCGACAGGATTTATTGGGAGGTCTCATATCCACAATCGCTGTGTAGAAGGTCACAGACGGTGCAGCATAGCACAGAGAAGACGCCTACCAGGCTATCTGCGGTGGAGGACCATGGGAAGAATGGAGGCACGACAGTGCCAAACTGATGTGGCCCAATGGCTTAATTTGAATCGTTCTGTTGTTTTTCGCATGTGGCATTAGTTTATAGAGATCGAACTGTATCTCGAAGCCCAGGGTGGGGCCGAACACGAATAACATCAAAAAGAGAAAACCGTTATTAGGCTGTAAGGGCATGAAAATGGCTCTTAGCACTATGGAACTTAACATCTGAGGTCATCAGTCCCCTAGAACTTAGAACTACTTAAACCTAACTAACCTAAGGACATCACACACATCCATGCCCGAGGCAGGATTCGAACCTGCGACCGTAGCAGCCGCGTGGCTCCGGACTGACGCGCCTAGAACCCCTCTGCCACCGCGGCCGGCTGTAAGGGCATTACAACACAGCCTTAGTACAGCACGGCAACTGGCATCTGACCCCACAGTATACATTGGACGAGTGTTAGTGAGACAAACAGTGTACAAAAGTTGCCAGTAGAGTGGTCTTCACTGTTGGAGACCTAGTGTATGTGTACCTCTGACACGTCTTCACAGAACAGAACGTCTCAAGTGTAGCCATCAACATGGCATGTGGACGGTCGAACAGTGATCCAATGGTTTTCCACAGATGAGTCCCAATTTGGTGTGGACTGTGATTTCCGACGGATTCGCATCTGGAGGGAATTTTGAATACGATTTCACGACCCAGTTATTGTGGATCCTTAATGATATGGGCAGGGAATATGTTGACCACTCGAACACCTCCTCATGAAAATGTACAGTTAAATGGCAAAGTTTACTGCTTTCGGGTATCGTGACAAGATCTTGGGCCTTATGTGCGGTTGTTGCAAGGTACTGTGGGCCCAGACTTCGTATCGCTGGACGATAATGCTCGACTTCACAAAGCACGCGTGGTTGATGTTTTCTTGGACACGGGAGATATTGCACGTATGGCGTAGCCTGGTCGCTCTCTCAATTTTAATCGCATAGAGCACGTCTGGGATGCAGTATGGACACGGGCTGCATCATGTCAGCATCCACTAACCGCTCTCCAAGACTTGTGCGCAGCCCTGCAGGAAGAACGAGCGTTACTGCTTCAAGATGAGATTCGTGACATCATTCACAGCGTGCCTCGTCGTTCTCAGGCCTGTACTGCAGCCAGAGATGGTCACAGCCCGTACTGAACGCATTGACCAGTTGTCGGAATGTGTGTGTTAGTCTGTTAAGTTGGAAAAAAACGAAGAACATTATTCGCTGCCGTTATGCATGTTGCAGTTCTTTGCGTTCTATATTCTTTGTTTCTACTTTAATATCACCTGATTATACGGTTTTCTGCCAAAATAAACGCAGCCTTGCAAAATTTTGATTTGATGCTTTAAATTTGGACACCAGTGTATTTAGATGAAAGGAAACCTGTATCAGTTTCGATAACACATTTTCTTGTATTCATTTCTCATCATTGAATATGCAGTTGACTGCTTTATTGCCTCTTTTAGTCATATGCTTCGATACGAAGTGTCAATCGTGTGACGCCGACTCTGCGTGTGTGTATTCTGTGAGCGCAAGGACGTAACACTTGATCCCGTATTTGTTCCGTTACGTCCTCTTCGTTCCTGCGCCGAGCACCACGGCATAAATACCACGCCACGTGTATGACAGGCCATATGTTAATTGCTGACATTGCGGAGACCCGGGGTACATCCCTCTGCGCTCCGCTTTGACGCATGCTGGCCAGTGCTGCCGCCTGGGGCTGGGATGGCGCCTCGTCGTGCTAAATCCCACCAGTCCAGCCAACGAGCCCTGTCATTAGCGCATAAAGAGTTCCCCAGTCGACTGCCGGATCCCCAGGGCTTACGTAACAGCAGTTCTGCAAAGGACCGGGCCGGACAACTTGTCACATCCGCGAGCAGTGGAACCGGGCCAATTAACGAGCGAGGAAGCCGTGGTGACACGCTCACTAAAGCACGCGCTTGCCTTTCATGATGTGTCAATAGACTGAAAATTAGCGCGTCGGTTCGTGCTTCCCAGAGATCACGAATGGCCAAGGCCTGTACACTTAATCGAATTATGAAAAAAAAAGTTCAAATATGTGTGAAATCTTATGGGACTTAACTGCTAAGGTCATCAGTCCCTAAGCTTATACACTACTAAACCTAAATTATCCTAAGGACAAACACACACACCCATGCCCGAGGGAGGACTCGAACCTCCGCCAGGACCAGCCGCAAATTATGAAACTCAGCAGCGAAACGTCTTCGAAAAGTGCCAGTTTTGCCAATTTCACGCAGTCTAATTCACAGAGGTTCTGTTAAGCAAATAATGATAGCAAAGAGGATGCGAGACCCACATCTCGCAAAGTGATGACAAAAGGGTCACGAGTACACAGGTTCAAATGGCTAGCCGGCCGAAGTGGCCGTGCGGTTAAATGCGCTGCAGTCTGGAACCGCAAGACCGCTACGGTCGCAGGTTCGAATCCTGCCTAGGGCATGGATGTTTGTGATGTCCTTAGGTTAGTTAGGTTTAACTAGTTCTAAGTTCTAGGGGACTAATGACCTCAGCAGTTGAGTCCCATAGTGCTCAGAGCCATTTGAACCATTTTTTTTTCAAATGGCTCTGAGCACTATGGGACTCAACTGCTGTGGTCATTAGTCCCCTAGAACTTAAACTACTTAAACCTAACCAACCTAAGGACATCACACACACCCATGCCCGACGCAGGATTCGAACCTGCGACCGCAGCAGCAGCGCGTCTCGCTTTCATAGCCTGTCTACTTCGACCTCTATCAGTTGTTACAAGTTATTTGTGGTGGCTATTTCCGCAGCTACTGCCTATGAGTTGCAATAGTTTTCAAGAAATGCGCCTTTTGCTTATTGAACATTATTTTATTTATTGTACTTACGCACCCAAACGCGTTTCGCCTTTTTAACAAGGCATTTTCAGTGAGTGTCCATAAATATTACAAGATGGTTGTTAGTTGCCACATATACGTTATAGATTTAAAAAGGGTCATGGAAACTTTTTGTAATAAAATAGGAAGGCAGTTACGGAACAAGGACAAACCAGCAGAACACTCTACATCTAATACAAACAACATCTCTGAGCATGGAAGTATGGGACAAGCAGCTCAGCGTTTGCAGACTTACGACAAGAAAGAAGTACATGATAACAGGTAGAACAAATAAAGAAAGGCACCTGATAACTTTTCAAGTAAATCATGATACAAAAAACAAAGGCAGATAAGATGCTACTACTCAGTGAACAACCCACTGTAACTAACCACTCGCTGTTTGCAAGAATTCATCACATAACAGAAAAACATCCCCATAAACGATTGCAAATCCCACTCCTCTACTACGTATATAAATGAAAAAAAAAAAATTCACACCACACATAGACACACAGTCAAACAAAAATCAATTGAAAGCAAAACAGGGAAAGGTGGCAAAACTTAAAAACACAGATGACACTCTAAACATTGAAAATGTCAGTTAAGGTGCTATGTTTAGAATATAAGGTGACCACAGGAAAAACTACAAGCTCTCAACCAGTTTTACATAAGAGAGAAAACTGCTTGGTTTACAAGTCGGTACGCATACAACAGCATGCCTAAATTTTTAGACAACATAGTTGTGTGGAGATAACAGCGACTGGTTTGTTCATAATAAATTATTCAAAAAGACAGTCACAATCGTATTATTTATTTTGTCGCCAACCGGTTTCAACCCACGATGGGGTCATCTTCAGGGCAATTTACACCAATCTGGTCGCTCGCTGGAGTCGTCACCCAGCCTGTGCACGATTCGTAAGTATAGTTGTTGTGACTGTCATTTTGAATAATTGAGCATGCCTACGAAATGTTCCGAAACTTCGGGCATAAACACGGGATTTTCCAGAGCTTCAACGTGATTTTCCAGAGTTTCATTCGTTTGGCATGAGCTGGAAAGAGCTGGAACCAAAATACACCACTTGTGGTGCTTGTGGTGCGTATTGACGTCAGCGACGAGTAAATCATGAGCTTGCAATATTTGTCGAATGTCGCAGAAAGCAATGTACAACGTCGTACTTGTGCCTGGTATATTAGTTTAGAAAGCCGAAATACAGTAGGCAAGGTTCTCCATTTCAAGGCCCCAGATATATTTCAAGCCGCTAACGCCATCAGATCTTTTCCCTTGCACGTTACTAGTGCAGCTATGGCTAATAACGACAGAATATTGCTTACGTTATTGTGTAGGAGAAGCGATACGTCTGGTACCTGTGCAATAGTTCGATTTTCTTTTCAGTACCTTAAGACCAGGTTCTCATACTGAATGGTCCAAAATTCAATTTTATACTGCATTTTTCGAAAGGTATATGTATCTAGAATGTTGGGACAGAATGGTTTCTTTTAATCCATGCGTTACAAAAGTTTCTACAGCCCATTGTTCGAAGCAGCGTCACGGCCGCCGTGGGACACTCCCAACCGGAGAAGCCCGGCTCTGGTAGACAACTCGTCGTACCGTGACGCACGTTCACAGAATGACCCTTAACATAGACAAATGTAATGTATTGCGAATACATAGAAAGAAGGATCCTTCGTTGTATGATTATACGATAGCGGAACAAACACTGGTAGCAGTTACTTCTGTAAAATATCTGGGAGTATGCGTGCGGAACGGATTGAAGTGGAATGATCATATAAAATTAATTGTTGGTAAGGCGGGTACCAGGTTGAGATTCATTGGGAGAGTCCTTAGAAAATGTAGTCCATCAACAAAGGAGGCGGCTTACAAAACACTCGTTCGACGTATACCTGAGTATTGCTCATCATTGTGGGATCCGTACCAGATCGGGTTGACGGAGGAGATAGAGAAGATCCAAAGAAGAGCGGCGCGTTTCGTCACAGGGTTATTTGGTAACCGTGATAGCGTTACGGAGATGTTTAACAAACTCAAGTGGCAGACTCTGCAAGAGAGGCGCTCTGCATCGCGGTGTAGCTTGCTCGCCAGGTTTCGAGAGGGTGCGTTTCTGGATGAGGTATCGAATATATTGCTTCCCCCTACTTACACCTCCCGAGGAGATCACGAATGTAAAATTAGAGAGATTAGAGCGCGCACGGAGGCTTTCAGACAGTCGTTCTTCCCGCGAACCATACGCGACTGGAACAGAAAGGGGAGGTAATGACAGTGGCACGTAAAGTGCCCTGCGCCACACGCCGTTGGGTGGCTTGCGGAGTATAAATGTAGATGTAGATTCATGTTGCAGTACGCATGAAAACGTATTCGCCGAAAAAGCTGACGAACAACTTGTGCAGGCTGCCGAACGAAGTACATACATCCAGCTCAGCCACATCGGCTTTCTTCGCAGAGAGGAACGAGGGAATTGCTCTCCCGGAAAAATTTGAGTAAGAGGAAGGGTTGATATGCGGTCCTAGAAATGTAGACCAAACGCGAGTAAAGAAAACACTTATTCTGTCAATTTTGTTAACAGCGTTAAGTTTTGATCCACGGTACTGGATTAGCCATGTTGAATTTTGAAAATCTAACTTCAGATTATGTGTTTCAGCGACATCAAAAATGTCTAATAATACGAAGGTTTTATGACGAAATTGAACTCATGCTACATATAAAAGTTTTCTCTAATCTTCAGAAAAGGTTTTTCTCGAGAAACGATTTTTCGAAATTGCGTGCAGCATAAAATATAAACTGTTCAACCCAATTAACTTCGGCCGTTGACGGTCGAAAAGTAGACACTTGTTTCGGCAGCTTATACCTCTAAGATATCAAATTTGTTAATAGAAACTATTTTTTGTAAACCCATAAAGAGTGAAAAAAACAAAACTAGAACATCGTTAAATTCATGGTTATTTCATGGTCGTTAGGTATAAGCTCCCATAAATTTCATGTAGTGTCGACTGATGTTCTCCGTTTTTGATTTCAGGTAACTCCTGAGGGGCTTCACCCCACGCAGTCTGCGTACCTCAATCCCGCAGGCCCTTGATCAAACCATAAGTACGGGCGATTTTCTTTTTTACTGAAAATCTGAAATAGAGTTCAAAGTATCATCAACCACAATTCATAAGCAAATCATTTGTATGTCTTTTCATCACCTCAGAAAAATTCCGACCTTTGCCTTTTTTTGTTTGCTCATTTGAATGAGACCCAGGCCTTAAGTACCTCTGTTATATCTTGTCTGTCTTCAAGTACACTCAGTGTTATACACAATCCGGTCGCATTAACGTGAACACCGCATGTTTTCGATTGCAACAGTATTAGGTTACAGCCTGGCATTAAACTGCGAAATTGTGACAGTTATGAAACACAGGCACAGGAAAATACAGTTTGCCTCCCTGACACCATTAACCACAGGGATCTTGCAATGTGTGACGGTGCCTCCCCGTATATTATCTGCACGAAGTTCAGCCAACCTATCTTTCCCTCCCCTATTCAGGCGAAGGCTGCGTCTAGTTTTACCCCATCTCTCAATTGTAGCAACTGTTATGGCACTCATATGAGATTTCGTTTTAGTCCGCAGCATCCAGCTGAACTCCGTGTCCACACAGCTCACAGCAGTGTTTATACAGGCTGGTCTTGCACCTGTAGGACCTCGACAAAACGCACATTTGTGTGTGTAGTTCCTACTCCTACTTTTTCCGGGTCATCCCCAATGTTTTAACTACTGCTCTTAGGTTGTTCCCTGTTCCACCAACTATAATAATCTTATTCTCTTTGCCAAAACTTTTGCAGAAATTCCATATTCTTCTATCATCTGGCTGAGGCTCTCGCTTTATTTCACAATCCTCGTGACCTGGTACTCTGTCCCTCATTTGTCCTGTAGCATCTGGCCTAGACCCACCCATGACTACCACCTAGCAGCAAGACTCTCTGCGCTCTCTCTTTCGGACCGACCTCTATTGAGGCGCTTTTTTTTTCTTTTTTTGCTAGAAGTCTGCTGCACCCTACCGTGACCTACAGCTGGATGAGGCTTCTGCCCTCCAACTTTAAGTAGCAAATCAAATTTATCAGATGCTGTTAACTCAGATATTGATGAAGTTGAAGAGCTGTTCCCCATTCGTCCATTGCTTATTACCTTTATCCAGTTCCAAAGATTTTTTCCTTCTTCAACCTACCTAGTTCAAATTTCGCGTGATCTAATTCAGCCTGAAGGGCACAAATCTTTGACCTCTGTTCAGCGATTCACTTGTCTTTATTGCAAAGTACCAATGTTTGGAACTTTTCGTATCAGCTTTAAATTTTTTGCCCGACAGGGACTCGAAGGGGGGGGGGGGGGGGCATTTGCATTAAGTACGCAAGTGCTCTACCAACTGGGCTACCGAAGCACGACTCATAATCCGTCCACACAGCCGTACTTCCGCCACAACCTCATCTCCTACCTTCCAAGTAAAGCTTTGAGGACGGGTCGTGAGCATCTTAAATCAGGAAGTAGTTTCAAGTATTACAAAGTACGAAATTAGGTCATCAGTCAACGTTAATGACAAGATTGTCAAATTGTTCCGTATTTCTTTGTTGATAAATTTCGTATTCTGGATGTAGCTGTTCAAGAAATGTATTGCATAGTCTCATGAATAAACTGTGTGCAGTTTTTTAATCGGAAACTTCTTCTCTTAATACTGTTGATCGCAAGAAGGCGCTCCCAACCATAGTTTTTGATCGTAGTTAAATTAACCACTCCAGGATCTGTCCAAAGATGTAATATATTTATCACTGGAACAGTACATGCAGTAAGTATCAGGTAGCGGCGCGGTTTGAGGAGTCATGCCGCGGACTGAGTGACCCCTTCCGTTGGAGGTTCGAGTCCTCTCTTGGGCATGGGTGTGTGTGTTGTTCTTAGAATAAGTTAGTTTAAATAGTGTGTAAGTCTAGGGACCGATTTACTAAGCAGTTTGGTCCGTTAGAGATTCACACACACACACGCACGCACACTACACAGGTATCAGGTAAATACGAAAATTAGTCTACTTTGCTTATTTTAATTCGCTTATGACTTCTCGCAAAAAGGAATACAAACGGCTCAAAAATGAGATCGACAGGAAGTGCAAAATGGCTAAGCAGGGATGGCTAGAGGACAAATGTAAGGATGTAGAGGCTTATCTCACTAGGGGTAGGATAGATACTGCCTACAGGAAAATTAAAGAGACCTTTGGAGAGAAGAGAAGCACTTGTGTGAATATCAAGAGCTCAGATGGAAACCCAGTTCTAAGCAAAGAAGGGAAAGCAGAAAGGTGGAAGGAGTATATAGAGGGTCTATACAAGGGCGATGTACTTGAGGACAATATTATGGAAATGGAAGAGGATGGAGATGAAGATGAAATGGGAGATAAGATACTGCGTGAAGAGTTTGACAGAGCACTGAAAGACCTGAGTCGAAACAAGGCCCCCGGAGTAGACAACATTCCATTGGAACTACTGACGGCCTTGGGAGAGCCAGTCCTGACAAAACTCTACCATCTGGTGAGCAAGATGTACGAAACAGGCGAAATAACCTCAGACTTTAAGAAGAATAAAATAATTCCAATCCCAAAGAAAGCAGGTGTTGACAGATGTGAGAATTACCGAACAATCAGTTTAATAAGCCACAGCTGCAAAATACTAACACGAATTCTTTACAGACGAATGGAAAAACTAGTGGAAGCCGACGTCGGGGAAGATCAGTTTGGATTCCGTAGAAATACTGGAACACGTGAGGCAATACTGACCTTACGACTAATCTTAGAAGAAAGATTAAGGAAATGCAAACCTACGTTTCTAGCATTTGTAGACTTAGAGAAAGCTTTTGACAATGTTGACTGGAGTACTCTCTTTCAAATTCTAAAGGTGGCAGGGGTAAAATACAGGGATCGAAAGGCTATTTACAATTTGTACAGAAACCAGATGGCAGTTATAAGAGTCGAGGGACACGAAAGGGAAGCAGTGGTTGGGAAGGGAGTAAGACAGGGTTTTAGCCTCTCCCCGATGTTATTCAATCTGTATATTGAGCAAGCAGTAAAAGAAACAAAAGAAAAATTCGGAGTAGGTATTAAAATCCATGGAGAAGAAATAAAAACTTTGAAGTTCGCCGATGACATTGTAATTCTGTCAGAGACAGCAAAGGACTTGGAAGAGCAGTTGAACGGAATGGATGGTGTCTTGAAGGGAGCATATAAGATGAACATCAACAAAAGCAAAACGAGGATAATGGAATGTAGTCGAATTAAGTCGGGTGATGTTGAGGGTATTAGATTAGGAAATGAGACACTTAAAGTAGTAAAGGAGTTTTGCTATTTGGGGAGCAAAATAACTGATGATGGTCGAAGTAGAGAGGATATAAAATGTAGACTGGCAATGGCAAGGAAAGCGTTTCTGAAGAAGAGACATTTGTTAACATCGAGTATAGATTTAAGTGTCAGGAAGTCGTTTCTGAAAGTATTTGTATGGAGTGCAGCCATGTATGGAAGTGAAACATGGACGATAAATAGTTTGGACAAGAAGAGAATAGAAGCTTTCGAAATGTGGTGCTACAGAATAATGCTGAGGATTAGATGGGTAGATCACATAACTAATGAGGAGGTACCGAATAGGATTGGGGAGAAGAGGAGTTTGTGGCACAACTTGACCAGAAGAAGGGATCGGCTGGTAGGACATGTTCTGAGGCATCAAGGGATCACCAATTTAGTATTGGAGGGCAGCGTGGAGGGTAAAAATCGTAGGGGGAGACCAAGAGATGCATACACTAAGCAGATTCAGAAGGATGTAGGTTGCAGTAGGTACTGGGAGATGAAGAAGCTTGCACAGGATAGAGTAGCATTGAGAGCTGCATCAAGCCGGTCTCAGGACTGAAGACCACAACAACAACATGACTTGTGGCATCATATTCTGGAGTAACGCTTCCCTTTAACGAAAGATACTTTTATGCTCAGAAACGGGCCCCTCTATCAGTATGTGATGTGTCTTAGAGATCAGCTTGTCGACCCACGATCAGGAGTCTGGGAGTTATGACACTGGCCTCTCATTGTTCCTTTAATGTTGTTTGTTGGGATCTAATCTGCATCTAGCTCGCACCTCCTTGGCTCTTGTCCAGATAGGGGTAAGGTATTCCACTGTATCCATTTTCAGTAAGCTTGAAAGGGTACAGTACCGCCCGACATTGAAAATAGGTACAACATACTTCATTATTTTTGTCAGAACAACACATTTCTTTTGTAAAATAACTCAATTTCAATTAATACAGCGAAGCCGGATACCAGTGTGGGAAAGAATGACAATTTATTTATTTAATTGATCACTTGTGCACTCCCACAAAGTAAATCCCTACATCCAGTTTGGTGAGATCTGTGAAATGAATGAATGTATGGTCGTCTGCTAACCGCAGATAGTGAATGTGAATATATGATCATCTTTGAGACGATCCTTTGGCCACCTTTGGTAGGACCAAAGAGATGAAATTTACCAGAGCTTTGAGCGCCTGAAATGTGGCTGACCAATACGATAGCAAGGTGCTTCCCCCACCTCGACAGAGATGGGAGATGACCTGGAGAACGGCCATGTTTCACCACTCTGCCGCTGGATCTTGTGCTGTTAAGACCTTTTTTAGTTGTGCTCCGTTATGACGAAAGAGTGGAGACATGGTATGCATGTGGAATATTTAAGAGTAGTTTGAAATAATAATTTCTCTATTTCAGGAACTTTTGTGCGGGGAAAATTAAATGCCAGGCAGGTAATATTAATGGGATTGTAGTAATCTTCGGAAGTGACCAACGGTCACAATGAGACCACGTGTAGCAATAAGTTGAAATACTTCCGTGTGCTTAAGTTAAGCTGAATTACTAGCGTGTGTACAATAAGTTGAAATATTTAAGAAATAGCGTGTGTACCGTAAGCTGAAATATTTAAGAAATGGCGTGTGCAGGACTTGAAATTAGAGACGAGTACTTCCACATGGTGAGTACTGTGTGAGTCTCAATCTGTGTATGACACAAAAGATAAAGAGAAGTACTCGCCCATGGTATCAGTTGAGGACTCGCGTGTGTGATGAATATGTTCTTAATATTACCTTGCGTGATATAATTCCATGTGACGCTAGATTCAAACTCTGAGAGAGAAGCAAGGTGAGTCGGCCGTCTATCCAGCAGCGCCACTTGGCTTGCATTGCACAGGAAGACGTGCATATATCTCCAGAGTTCATAGTAGGAAAGTAGAATTACGAAGTGGGGCAGTGTCGTGTGAAACTGGGATAAATATTGATTGAAGTGGGAAAGCTGAAAGTGATAATGTTGTGACTATTCCCTGTGTAGTATTTCACATTGTAGTGTGGTGTATGTCATGTAATTTGGGTATGAATGGTTTGCATGGGAGAGTAGCGAGGTAGTTTCAAAAGATTAATGGGTTATGCTTGTTCCTTCTGTACCGCTCGGTCTGGAGGAAAGTTTCGTGATGATGATTGTGAGAGTTGAAGTGTGAGAAATAATAAAAGATCCACCATCCTATCCAGAAAGTGCACTGTAGCGTTAAATAAATTACGAGACCATAATATAGAGATTCACCAAGGTAAAGCCATGCCCACTGGGCGGAATTTCTCATGTGTTATTGTTGTAGGTTATAGAATTTGTGTGTTTAGGTTAGAGAATTTATCGGAATAAATAAGATAGTGAAAAGAAAAAGATTGGTGGACTTTTCCTTCGAATTGTATGTTGTCATAATGTCCCGAATTTATAATGTGTGCGCCATTCATATTCAGTGCGGTGGCCACGTGTTCACAAAAGCCGTTAAATAAAAGACAAAAAGTAAATGTGGTATTGCCAGTGCGTAGTGTACAGTCAGAGTTCTGTAAATTACTGATAGTCAGATGCGTGTTTCCGTTGCGTATTATTCATACAGGAGGATAATTTGTAACTAAATAGTAAGATACGAGAGTTCATGTTACTCGATAAATTAAGAATGAATCCACTCGCTTGGCAGACCACTCATCTTGCAGGCCTGACTGCTTGATGCCACAGTATAAGCAAGGCATGTGGGTGCCTCTCATAATTTCGACCCTGCCAGGATAGTTTTCTTCCAGGACTTTTTTTTGTTGCCAGGATATTGTGCCAGGATATATTTTTTGCCAGGATATTTTGCCAGGATTATTTTGCTGTTAGGGTGTGCTGTTAAGATTTTTTTTATTTTTCGATGGAATATATTGTGATAGCGCTAAGAAGTAAATTTTTTTCTGTTTGCAATTTCTTTCTGGATTGGTGAGGATCTTTTATTTTTTTTATGTAATTAATTGCTATATCGTCCAAGGCTGGAAGATCGTGGTATAATTTTTTTTGCGTAATGTCCGTAGTAACTAGGTCGCAGTCGAAAAGTGTAGTCACCATGGAGAATAGCGATTCTGAGGTGAACGTAGCAGTGCAGCAGGAAGTAGCTGTTGACCATGGGCTAATGAGCGAGAACGACAAACACTCAGAAGGGGCTGAATTGTTCAGTGGACCGCTGCTAGGTGATCCTTTGAGCGGCGGGCTTTCTTCACAATCGGGGGCTTTTCCCGACGACGCGGGCGAGCCGGGACTAGGTCAGGTATGCAGTGGAAGTGCAGCTACCCTTAGCAAGGCTATGGTTTCTCAGGCGAACGAGGTGAGCGCGTCGAAAGTAGCAAATGACAATGTGATACTACAGTTTTTACAGAGGATGGATAGAGATAATAAGGAGAGAGATAGGGAGACTAAGGAGAGAGATAGGGAGACTAAGGAGAGAGATAGGGAGGCTAAGGAGAGAGATAGGGAGACTAAGGAAAGATTGGAAGCAAATAAGGAAAGATTGGAAGCGATGGACAGGGAGAATAAGGAGAGAGATAGGGAGACTAAGGAGAGAGATAGGGAGTTTAAGGAAATATTGGACGCGATGGATAGAGATAATAAGGAAAGATGGGAAGCGATGGATAAACATGGTAAGGAAAGTATGGAGGCATTGGATAAGGGAAATAAAGAGGCAATGAGGAAGCTACACACAGTTATCGATGAGCGTCTGCCCGCAGTTAATAATCGGTTAGATGAGGGGGAGAAGAATCTGGGTGCGTTGAAGGAAATATGTGACGCCGTGAAAGAAAAAGCTAATAATTGGGAGGTACAAGTATTTGCAATAGAGAGTGATACTACTGAGCGTAGGGACGTGTTGCCGGATGAGCGAATCAAAGAGGTAGTGGTCAGAATGAATACGATTAGTGCAGATGTAGAAAAGATCAGTGTAAGAGGCGAGACAGGCTCTGACAGTACGCAGCGAGAGGTTTATGCCAACCAGGGTGAGACACAATCACTATTACAACTTAAAGAGGCGCAATTAGAAATAAGTAGGAAACATAGTGAAGAACTAGCACAGTTGCAATTAGCGTGCAGTAGCGAAGGTGACACACCACCAGGTAGATTGCAGAGGGAGAGTGAGATAAATTCAAAAAACGAAAATAGGCAGAAAGAGGAAGACGAATTCAGAGAGTCAGAAGAACGGTTGTGTCGGATAAAACAGGTGGCAAACCCAACTGGGTATAGTCCAAAGCTGTCTCAATTTCAAGATTCATTACCTTCATCGTGGGGACTGCTCCTCAAAACGAAGTTTGTGTGTAACCATTTGAGGGACGAGGCTAGAACGAAAATGCAGGAAGTTATTAAAGACTGTAGTAGCTACAAGAATTTTTGTGACAAGTTTTTAAATGAATTCTGGTCGAAAAGTAAGCAGGACCAGGTTACGCAAAGCATATTGATGACGTCAAATTGTAACGAAGGTATTATAAGAGATCAAGTGTCGTGCTATCAGGAAATGCTGAGACGAAATAGGTATTTGGATGTGCCATACGAACCTGGGGAGTTCATTAGGATCTGTATAACGAAGTTGCCAGTGAAATTGCGCAGAGATATAGCGATAGCAGGGAGAGGCGTAGACGATTCTGCGTCATTTGGACAATTGTCACAGGAACTGGGTAATGAGAGCAACATTGTGAACGGAGACACGACTCATGGGTCACATTGTGTCGAGGATAGGAACGGCAGAAACTATCAGAATGACAGGATAGCATGGAATCCAGGCATTTCATTCTTGTCATAATGGATTGAAGGATAGGAGAAACTAATCCAACATATCAGCTCTTAATATCTTGCTTTAAAACACATGCAGCTGGCACTGGAAATTGTCTGTGTAGCAGACATACTCTACTGATATGTAGGAATGCAAATACCATACTTCTGATCAGAGAATAAAACACCAGTAATGGCATCTGTTAGGCAGGTATCTCAGCAAAATTTGCAAAGTTTTATTTGGAACACTAAAGTAAAAGGACTGTTTCCTCAAAGAAACCAGTTGCTAAAATGTTATGTAATAGTGCCAATGAGTCCAGTTTAATTAGTGTGACTTGACTATTGCAGGTACTTAACACGTAATGTAAAAAAGTCAACATTGTGGTCAGTATGGAATAGGGTACGTTAATACTGCTGTTACAGGTAACATCTGTAATGTGATCGAAGTTTTTTAAATTAGATGCCATCTGATGTCATTGTCGTGGTGACAGTTACAATGAAGTGCTGTGTATGGTTGTTCGGAATCTGGTGTTAGTGAAAGAGGCCACTAGCACCTAAGTTTCTAACACTTGGGCTGCCCATTTCTCCCAGCTTGTATATTCTCTGCACACATTTAATTTTCATGTAAGCACAGATTCCTAACTAGAAAATTCTTTACGGTGTATAGTGGACCATTCAGAGTGAGGCGGATTGTCCATGAAAATGCTGTATTGATTGAGACGATCAAGGGAAAACAATCTCGTGGGCTTCATCACATTTCTAACATCAAATTATGGAAAAGTTAAGGATAGATCTAAAGTAGGCAATTTATGGTAGATAGTCAGTGTATTTATTTGTGGTGTGTAACGTTGTGCAGGGTCAAATCGAACATAAGAATTTTCAGGCGGGATGTCAGGAAGTATGACGGAATAGACTGGTCGAATGAGTCATGAACAGGTAAGTCGACAGAGTGGTGTATGTACGTATTTTTTGTCATATGAATAAGGATCAAGCAGAAACGACGTGATGATTAATGAGTGAATAAAGATGGTAGACAGAGAAGCGACGTGATAAATAGTAGTGGATAAAGGTGATATTTAGGGAGAGAAGCGTCGTGAAGCAGTGTGATTAATAAAGAGAGATTGGACGTGATGAAACAGTGGTAAATAAAGGTGAGTAGAATTAATAATGTGGAGATGTCTTAGATGTATGTTACAGAGAGGCCTGTGTATGCTGCAATAGAGATTGATGCCAATGGCGAAGGAAGACCAGGAAATGATGGAGTAATGGACGGACGGAGAGCCAAAATACGAATGAAGAGATGAGGACAACTGCACAATGTGAAAGGACATAAAGGGAGTATGAAATCCAGATGGTGAACGTTGTGGAATACTGACGTAAGATGTAATATAAGTGTAAATCTAATTCTTACCATAAGATCTGTGATTTGGCAAAAAATAATTTTGTTGTTGTTGTTGTTGAAGCCTGGTACCAGTATAACTAATCAAAACGGTACCAAGAATGTGTACAGTTATTTTGCAGGATGAATAATTTGTGTATTTTTTGTTCTTAGATGAAATGCCGCAATTCTGAAGTGATGCAGAGGTAAGCCGATGGAGAGAGGTGCCAGAGTGAAAGGACGAATTCGGAGACTGGAATGCTATCTCCGAAACAGCTTCATGTGTTATGTGCTTGAGTATAAGGGAGCAAAGGTATGGTATGTTGTCGTGAGTGTGGTGGTTTTAAGGTTAGCTGACTTCTAGACCTATTCTGTTAGTGTATTAATGGATTGAATGAGAAGGAAAATGTGATGTCTGGTGAGTGAGAGTCGTAGAGTAGTGTGATCAATGCAACCGATCCATAACTAAACCATTATTGTGTTTTATTGTTTGATTGGGATGAACCTCGATGGTACATACGTGTCCTAGAAATGTTGTTATATATAATAAAATGTAAAATATATAAAGAGATACTAATTTCAGTCTGTCACATGCACAAAGGTGCATTGTATGTTGTAGATTTAGAGTCATCAGTTTCTAAAATGTTTGTTGTGTTAGGATATTAAAGTAGTTTACTATTTAATAACATGTGGTAGGCAATTGAGAGCTGTGTAGATTATTTCTTTTTTTTTTTTTTTTGTTAGAACACTTTCAAGGGGTATTAATTTCAGTCTGTCACAAACACAAAGGTTCATTGTATATTGTAGCTTTAGAATCAACAGTTTCTAATATTTTCACTGTGATAGGATGTTAGAGTAGTCTACTATTTTATATTGTAATTATGAGTTGTATAGATTGTTTCTTATTCCTTTTGTTTTTTATTTTACACCTTCATGTTTTGTATGAGGGACGACAGGTACAATGAATAGCACAAGTGTGGGCTGTATATAGAAAAGGGATAAATGTTGATGTTGTATGTGTAGAAAACTAGGGGGTATGATTTTATGTTTTTAGAACAAAGATTCTTTTATTACCAATGTATCTAATAGATCATGCGTGTAATCAATGGGTATTTAAATACTGTAAGAATATCCTTTTGTCTGTAATGTTGCGAGATGCATGGAAGGGTCTGATTGATTTGGTGTCGTAACGCCCATACCGCTAGCGGGCCGAGCTGACGTCGCCATGGCGACGGGCGACAGAGCCGCGGCACTCCCCACTCCACTGCAGGTCGGGGTACACTCCATGCGCCCGCTACAGCAGGTCAACGGCCTGGGGCGACATGGACGTACCACTGGCCATTCATAAGTTCCGCCACCCTTACGACTGGGGAAAGTATCCCGCGGAGGCAACAGCGGGTGGTTTCTTCTGCTCAATGGCGCGTGCAGTGGCGCCACGGCAGAATGGACGACGCGCGGCAGAGCCCGGCGGGCATTTGTTACCAGCAACTATTAACTAGTACTGGACTGTGGAGCCGTGAAACAAGATGACTGCTCGTTACGTCTCCATAAGGTGGAAAGTGAAGGACTGGTGCTCCCACGTTGTGAGTGGTGGAAAAGATTTTGTCTTTAGCAGACAGGACGATTGTTTTGTTTCGTCTTGACCACTGAACGGTGGGATCCATAAACTTTTGGCAGTGACTTGTTAAGTGTGCTTTGTGAATTGCATGTGGGACGCTTGGTATCCTTAAAGAGGACAGTTGTCGTTTGGTGACTAATTATTGTATGAACGCAAGAAACTAAAGTGGGACATTGATATTTGCATTTGTAGTAGGAGACATTTCTTTAATTGGTGCGGGAATAAGTGCTGTTTGTTGGAACTTACGACTTTTAATTACAGCATGAACTGAAAGGACAGAACCGTGGGTAATAGTAGTTGTAGGGCCATTTCTGGACGACCAGATCCGTGTGGATGGTACGCTGAGAGTGACTATGACATTTGTGTTTAATGTGAGATACAGTTTACTGTTCAGTGCGTGTTCAAAATGCCGATTTGAGTGACTTAAAGACTTTCGTCTGGGTAACCATCGGAGAGCTTTGACACCGAGACAGTGTTTCTAGGAAAACTATCAGCAATTTTTAGACCCCAAGAAAATCACAGAATGAAATGATTCCGTGTGACTCGCAAGATAGGCAATAATGTATTTGTACTTGTAATTGTGTAAATTTTTTTATATGTTTCATTCCTGAAGGGACAGCAAGTGTAATTGTATTTCATTAACATTTGTGTTTAGAATAGTTAGTGTTTGTTTTTTGTTTGTTCTGGGTTATCAAGTTCGCGTAGCATGTTTATTAGAACATTTGGTACAATGATGCTTTAATTATTAGCCAGTGGCGTAGTACTAACGTAGCGGCTCTTGTAGCATTGATCAGTAAGGTTGTCACAGGGGACAAGGGTTTGCATTGCACAACAAATATCGGAATTAACTGATGCATTTTGATGTCGTGGACAGTAATGATCTTATTGGTGTGTTGACTGAAGCCACTTATTTGCATTATCACAGTGGTGATATTTCACATTAAAGTGTAACGAAGGCTAGTCGAAATGCAAGTTCTTGTCGTCCAAATGTGTAACAACAGAGAAATGAGCAGTAGAGTAAGATACGAGAGCTACTGGTGGATTCAAGCACTTATTGCTAACTATTTATTGTGTGTATTGATATGGAGCCTGACTTCTACGTGTAACTAGTGTACGCAATTTTTTTTCTTTTAGTTGATTTTGTTTTGTATTTAGACATTGCCGTGTAAAGATTATTACAACGCAATTTATGAATGTCAGATTACTTTTTCTGTGTTTGGACGGTGAGCTATTTAAAATTTCACGAGTACAATTAGTATTTTTTATTTGTTTTAGAATTATTGAAGTTTGGATTACTCCCAAAAATAACGGAGATCCCGGTAACTAAGCTAATTTTTATCTCACTATTATTTTTTAGTTGTATGATGTAATGTTTTATTTGTCATGTGGATTGTTGTAAATTTGTATGTGTACGTTACTCCGCATTGTGGAGAGTACAATAATGCAACAACTGTGTCAATAATTTGGTAAATTAACAGCATTTGGTCGTCTATTTGAGGTCACCAGGGGCTAAGGTCTCCTCCTGGTTATTTTGATGACTTGCTATGTTTGTTCTAATACAGTTTTCTTTAAAAAAAATGTTCGGAACTACCCTAGCATTGCAAGGATAGTACCGTGCCATTTTTTTCTGCATGGGTAGCCGGTGGTGAAAGGGTACAGTACCGCCCGACATTGAAAATAGGTACAACATACTTCATTATTTTTGTCAGAACAACACATTTCTTTTGTAAAATAACTCAATTTCAGTTAATACAGCGAAGCCGGATACCAGTGTGGGAAAGAATGACAATTTATTTATTTAATTGATCACTTGTGCACTCCCACAAAGTAAATCCCTACATCCAGTTTGATGAGATCTGTGAAATGAATGAATGTATGGTCGTCTGCTAACCGCAGATAGTGAATGTGAATATATGATCATCTTTGAGACGATCCTTTGGCCACCTTTGGTGGGACCAAAGAGATGAAATTTACCAGAGCTTTGAGCGCCTGAAATGTGGCTGACCAATACGATAGCAAGGTGCTTCCCCCACCTCGACAGAGATGGGAGACGACCTGGAGAACAGCCATGTTTCAGCACTCTGCCACTGTATCTTGTGCTGTTAAGACCTTTTTTAGCTGTGCTCCGTTATGACGAAAGAGTGGAGACATGGTATGCATGTGGAATATTTAAGAGTAGTTTGAAATAATAATTTCTCTATTTCAGGAACTTTTGTGCGGGGAAAATTAAATGCCAGGCAGGTAATATTAATGGGATTGTAGTAATCTTCGGAAGTGACCAACGGTCACAATGAGACCACGTGTAGCAATAAGTTGAAATACTTCCGTGTGCTTAAGTTAAGCTGAATTACTAGCGTGTGTACAATAAGTTGAAATATTTAAGAAATAGCGTGTGTACCATAAGCTGAAATATTTAAGAAATGGCGTGTGCAGGACTTGAAATTAGAGACGAGTACTTCCACATGGTGAGTACTGTGTGAGTCTCAATCTGTGTATGAGACAAAAGATAAAGAGAAGTACTCGTCCATGGTATCAGTTGAGGACTCGCGTGTGTGATGAATATGTTCTTAATATTACCCTGCGTGATATAATTCCGTGTGACGCTAGATTCAAACTCTGAGAGAGAAGCAAGGTGAGTCGGCCGTCTATCCAGCAGCGCCACTTGGCTTGCATTGCACAGGAAGACGTGCATATATCTCCAGAGTTCATAGTAGGAAAGTAGAATTACGAAGTGGGGCAGTGTCGTGTGAAACTGGGATAAATATTGATTGAAGTGGGAAAGCTGAAAGTGATAATGTTGTGACTATTCCCTGTGTAGTATTTCACATTGTAGTGTGGTGTATGTCATGTAATTTGGGTATGTGTGGTTTGCATGGGAGAGTAGCGAGGTAGTTTCAAAAGATTAATGGGTTATGCTTGTTCCTTCTGTACCGCTCGGTCTGGAGGAAAGTTTCGTGATGATGATTGTGAGAGTTGAAGTGTGAGAAATAATAAAAGATCCACCATCCTATCCAGAAAGTGCACTGTAGCGTTAAATAAATTACGAGACCATAATACAGAGATTCACCATTGTAAAGCCATGCCCACTGGGCGGAATTTCTCGTGTGTTATTGTTGTAGGTTATAGAATTTGTGTGTTTAGGTTAGAGAATTTATCGGAATAAATAAGATAGTGAAAAGAAGAAGATTGGTGGACTTTTCCTTCGAATTGTATGTTGTCATAATGTCCCGAATTTATAATGTGTGCGCCATTCATATTCAGTGCGGTGGCCACGTGTTCACAAAAGCCGTTAAATAAAAGACAAAAAGTAAATGTGGTATTGCCAGTGCGTAGTGTACAGTCAGAGTTCTGTAAATTACTGATAGTCAGATGCGTGTTTCCGTTGCGTATTATTCATACAGGAGGATAATTTGTAACTAAATAGTAAGATACGAGAGTTCATGTTACTCGATAAATTAAGAATGAATCCACTCACTTGGCAGACCACTCATCTTGCAGGCCTGACTGCTTGATGCCACAGTATGAGCAAGGCATGTGGGTGCCTCTCAAGCTAACAGAAGAATTTAAAATATTATTAGTAATACTTGCACTTTAAAGTGCGAACTGAAGAATTTCCTTCTTTTATTTTGTCAGCCAACTCCTGGAGAAAATTTAACGAATTTCTGTGAGACAGTATTGATTTTCTATGTAGTGTTATACTTTTTCAAAATTTTATACGATAATCTAGTAGAAGTTTTGCTGGACATAGGTTATACATTTTTCAATGTATATTGTACGAGATAGGGAAGTGTACACTATATTCAAAGGAAATATTGTTAGCAAAAATCTCGCATAGTTATTTATCGATTAAGTTCAGATTTTTAGAAGATGCTTTAATAAACGTTAGGACGGACATAGCCCACATATATGCATTTTTTAATTTATAGGAATTAATATATTGATAGAAAAAGCTATTAGCAAAAATCGGGAAATATTCTTGAGCAATTTATTCAAATTTGAAAACAATGTTCTAATAACTGTTTGGATGGAAATAGGTTACCTGTTTTATAGAAGTAATATTTAACTTTATACTACATATAATAAGGAAAACATTTTTTGCACAAATCTCGGAAAGTTCTTGATCTACTTACCTTGGATCATTGCACAATATTGCAACAAACAATGGAACGGTACTGTATAAATTCAAATAACATATAATAAGGAAGAGTTGTTAGTAGAGAGAGAGTTGTTGACTGACTTACTTCAAATCATTACACAGTATTATAAAAAAATTCAGATGAACATAGGGTATTTTTTTAAATAATACAGATTTCCTGTCAAAATCGACTGCGGCAAAAAAAATTCTATCGTGTAAAAATGTTAACTTTCAATTTCCATCTATTAGTCATTTTTAACTATTATAGCAGGTTATCACAGTATGATGACAATGTTCAGTTTTGGACTGACTAATTACAACTAAATGAAACAAATATTTTCGTGCGTATCGCCTTCACTCTTTGTAATGAATCTCCAGTGACAGGTTTCGTGGATGTTGTTCTGTATGTCGCGTTTTTGCTCCATTTTCGGCGCTGTGCTGCTTGTAACTGAGTTCGAAATCTTCTTTTTCAGTCTTCACAGCAGTAGGAAGTGAGCACGTGTTTTGATTTCAGTTGCTAGTGTTGTGAAGGAGGAAAAACAAAATTTAAAATGGCAGTTATAATAATCAGTGCGCCGAAAATGTAACAAAACAAGATATGTAGAACAACATTCACGAATCCTGCCACTGAAGATGTCTTGCAAAGATTAAAGGCCAAAGGCATACGGCACGAAAATTGTGCTTCAGTCAGTTGTAATTAGACGGTCCAAAAACAAAGAGTATCATCATACCGTAATACTATACGCAACTGAGGGCGACAGGACTAAAAAGTTTAATATGTTACCAACGCAGGGCCATTAAATGAATAGACAAATATTTTCAATCCTGTATATCGTTTCTTCTTTTGTATAATTTTCCAGAAATATTATATACACGATTATGAGCTGTCTTGTTTCCTTCCTCGTAGTCGGTCTTAACAGCAAATATAAAATTTAAATTTTTGCCTTATCCGTTTATGATTAGAATACTACTAAGGAATCTTAATTTTACGAAAATTTTTAATCCTACCCGCTTGCAGATTAAATCTGTGCTAAATACTGTCGTCGAAACTATCCAGCAACAAGAAAGGTCTCTCTCATGCCCCATATACAAATGATGACTGTCACACTTTAAGCGACTTATGGATCCCAATCACGTTTTCGCTGGCAGTACGAATAAACAAGACTCAAAGACAGCGAGAGAAGTGAGGAGAAGATGGAGAGTGGGAGAAAGGAGGTGATGAATAGTGAGAAGCGAAGATGGACAGTGACAGGGAAGAGGTGGAGATGCGCAGAGACGCACATATCTAATTACCATAAACATTTCCCAATTGCGAAGCATTGCCGTGTTCTCCGGTGCTAACTGGACAACTCAACACCTGGTCGCCAGCACAGTATTCGTGTAAATTTTGTTCTGTTTATCAGCAACTTTTCTGATATGAAATTCATGTACTGTCTAATTCCATGGCCACGGAGACTTTGCCTTCGATTTTGTCCAGACGTGTAAAATGTGACTAAAATCGAACACCGGACAACGCACTTTTTGTACACTGATCAACGTGCTGAGAGACCTCGAAGTGCCGTACCAAGCTTAAATGGTGCGCTCATTGCAATTTCACGGCAAGAAGATGAGTTAACACGGGGAATCTGCGTTGGATTTGGCGTCGTCACATCTATGACTTTCGAACAATCGACGTCTGTCGTAAGACACAAAACATAGAAGACTGTTCTAGTAGTAATCGCCAGGGATGAACAGCACCCTGCAGCTGGCAGTATCTCTTATACACCAGGAGAGGTTGTAACAGAACTCAGAGCTGCATCGTGATGCAGCAGACAAGGCTGTGTCGACGCAGACAGGACGTAAATCTTCACCACACCATCAGTTTATTAAAAATATTGTCCGTGGAATGTTCTGTCTATTCACCTTACGTATAATATAAAAAGAAGTGAGAAATAAAATGCAACAAAAGAACGTTACAGAGTGTAAAAAGTCACATGTTGCACAATCAAGTACTTAGTCATTAAAACTACGGTGTGTTTCGTGATGCTGCTATTTAAGACGAAAGCAAGCGTGCATTTGTTGAGGGAACCACTGTGTGCACAATTAGATGACGGATTTGATCATATAAAATCAGATTGAAATAAAACACAAAACAGTGTTGACAGGTTAACTTGCAGTAGTAAAAGAGAAAAACAACTGAAAATAGTAAACGGTGGGAATAGTATATTAGAAGATACAACCCCAGTTCTAACGAGCAGGATGGTAACTGATAATGGAAAATGCTCCATAAGTAAATTAAGAAGAAATTTAACAAATAAATGCAAGGTACAAAAAGGAATGTTTTACCATGTAGATGTTCATTTTACGAAATAATTTAAGAAATAAAGTGCAAAATGCAGAAGGACAGAGCTAGAACGGTGCACCATGGTGAGTTCATTGCAGCCACCAGGGTTCGCTTCCTTCTGGCGCGCTGTGTCTTCTTGTTCCTCCCCCCCCCCCCCCTCCCACGCCGTCACCAATGCACCAATGCGTACACGAGTGCACAAGGGTCTATGCGGCAACAATCGAGGAAGTTATCGTTGTAATCACTAGTATTTCTACATACCACACGGTTTTAAAGTATCATTTCACTGGAGCAGCCCCTCAAAAATGTTGAAATACTCATTTTGATTAAATTGTTATTTAAAATCTGCTCCCGAGAGCACCGTTTTGCTTCTAAGATTTCAACTTCCTCTAACGCATCTCGCTATCTACTTGCCGTATGTAGCACTTTCATATTACACTCTACGTTTGTTGTAGAGTATTTATGACAGTTAGTGCACTAAAAACTACTTTATTTTGGGAATACACGCGCTGTTAAAAACGTGTCTTAAATCTTATTTATATGAAACTTATCGCAGACGCTGCAGTTAATTTCTACACTCCTCAAACAACAATTTGGCACATTTAGGTCCCATGTAAGCCGGAGATGTAACCCCAAAGAACTGTGTGTCTGGAAGCCTAATTTACTGTTTGATTTTTTCAAAAATATCGGCTAATTTTTGTGGTTTTTGCCAACATATGTCTTACCAATGTACTTAGTTTTTGTTTTCTAGACTCCACTCGCGTCTGTTTCCTCGAATCACTTCACCATTTGGAACCTGCACTTTGATGTAAGTAATTAAGGTTCCAACATGGGCAGATAAAGATAATAGGGCTCTAACTGATTATTTTCTTTGGTGAAGCGCAAAGAGGGCAAATAACTGTTTACCCAGTAACAAATGCCCTCTCTGAGCATGATGCACTGTTAGGATAACTAACATAGGGTCTTGCAGTATGTACACTCCTCAATGGAAACCAGATTAATTAATGACTATGACAAATGTTTTTAACAACAGGTGAACCTGGGATGAAATTTATAAAGAACCAAATGCCAACTAGAAATTGAATCTGTTCCATGATACATTCATAACATGTATTTACTATCAGAAACAGTCTTGATCACAATTTATTTATTACGGTGATCGGTTTCGACCACTACTGTGGTCATCTTCTGATCAACGAGTAAGAACCTCCTTCTGCTGGAGAATCTCCTTATGCTGGACCATCTTGCTCATTGGTCTGAAGATGACCACAGTAGTGGTCGAAACCGATCACCATAATAAATAAATTGTGATCAAGACTATATTTTAACTAAAGTTCAGTCTTGATCATAACACTTATGTCTCAATAACATAGGTGACCGGTTTCGGTTATATTTATATAACCATCTTCAGACCCATGGCTTCCTTGGCGGATGGTAGGCAGAGCTCTCCTCAGCTGCCACGAAGTCAACTGATCATGTTGACTTCGTAGCAGCTGAGGAGAGCTCCACCTACCATCCGCCAAGGAAGCCATGGGTCTGAAGATGGTTATATAAATATAACTGAAACCGGTCACCTATGTTATTGAGACATAAGTGTTGTGATCAAGACTAAACTTTAGTTAAAATATAATATTCTATTGATGGCTCTGAGCACTATGGGACTTAACATCTATGGTCATCAGTGCCCTAGAACTTAGAACTACTTAAACCTAACTAACCTAAGGACATCACACAACAAATGAGTCACAGGCAGTGAATATATTTGTGTGTGCGAAATCTTATGGGACTTGACTACTAAGGTCATGAGTCCCTAAGCTTACACACTACTTAACCTAAATTATCCTAAGGACAAACACACACACCCATGCCCGAGGGAGGACTCGAACCTCCTCCGGGACCAACCACACAGTCCATGACTCCAGCGCCAAGACCGCTCGGCTAATCCCGCGCGGAGTGAATATATTTAATAAGCATCTCTTATAGGTAGTTGAGAGTATAGAAACAGGAAAAAAATCACAGTAGTATGTTGAAAAACCAGTTATCTTACAATTCGGTCACATAAATGTATCAACAACTTCTCCGTTTATACAGCCTCTCAAAAATAAAGCGTCATCAGCTTTTGATGGTGTTTCCAGTAGAGTATTAAAGATTTATTCGCATGTAAGAAGCCCAGTCTTACATGCACCACTAACGCAAGATATTTTTCCAGGATGACTGAGATATGCCATTGTTAAAGCCCCATTTAAGAAAGGTGATAAGAGAGATGGTATTAACCACCGACCTCTCTCACTGCTGACATCATTTTACAAAATTTTTGAGAAGGTGATGTATTCTACAATAGTATCTCACCTGAGCAGCAATAATATGCTCAGAAAATCACAATTTGAATTTCAGAAGAGTTGCTCACTTGAGAGTGGCATTTACATGTTCAGTTACCAAACTCTACAAGCAGTAAATAATAAAATAGGGCCGGTTAGGATTTTCTGCGACCTATCTAAGGAATATGATTGTGTGAATCACAGTATTCTCCTAGATAAACTGCATTTTTATAGCATTGATGGTATAGCCAAACAAAGAATAATTTCATGCCTAATCAAAAGAATGTAGAAAGTAGTAGTTCGTAATTTAACCTATGCAGTCCTGGGACGTTATTATGACTGGCGAAACATCATTTATGGAGTTCCCCAAGGTTCAGTCTTAGGTCCTCTATTTTTCCTCATTTATTGACTAGTTATGTACAAATAGTCTCAGCCTCAGTATTATGACGGCACATCACATTAAGTTACTCGTATCTAGGAGTATTACTTCAAGGGTAAGTATAAGACATAGTGAGGAAATAATAAACCGAGCGAGGTGGCGCAGTGGTTAGACACTGGACTCGCATTCGGGAGGACGACGGTTCAATCCCGCGTCCGGCCATCCTGATTTAGGTTTTCCGTGATTTCCCTAAATCGCTCCAGGCAAATGCCGGGATGGTTCCTTTCAAAGGGCACGGCCGACTTCCTTCCCCATCCTTCCCTAATCCGATGAGACCGATGACCTCGCTGTCTGGTCTCCTTCCCCAAACCAACCAACCAACAGGAAATAATAAATAAGGTGGAAACTTCAGAATACTTAGATGTCCTTATTCATGAGAATGTAAAGTGGAAAAAGCACGTTTTAGAACTTCCAAAACAACTTAGTTTTGCCAGCTTTGAACATAAAATCATTGTAAGTCTTGGAAACAGACAAATCACTTAAGTTTACGTGTTCTGCATATTTTCATTCAATAATGTCATACGGTATGATGTTGTACAGTAATTCAGCAGTAAGGAAAGTCTTCATTACTCAAAAACATGCTGTAAGACTTATATACATTGCTCGACCACAATCATCTTTCAAGAAGTTGGGCATTCTGACTACTGCAGCATAGCATTTTATTCCCTCACGAGGTTTGATGCAAGTAATCCACTGTAGCTCAAAGGGAACAATAATGTACATAACTTCAATACAAGAAGGAAAAATGACATTCATTACTCCACAAAAAGGATTAAGGTTGCCGTTAGCACAAAAAGGGATACACAGTGCTACAACTATAATGTTTGATAACTGATATAAAATGTCTGACAGAATCTGAAAACAAACTGAAAAATTTTCTCCTTGCATGTCCTTCCACTCCATCGAATAATTTCTTTATAGTAACACATGAAAGGTATCGGTTAGGAATTGCTAACTCACATTTGTACGTTTAATAAAATTTTTGTCGAGCTTATAGCTGTATTTAAAAATCGCTTTATGATGTGAATGTAAAATGACACGTTCCACACTATTTGGATTTATCGTGCAGAGTGATCCACGCAACATGAGACTAACTAACTCTCTAACTACCTAAGGCAGCAGCTCGTCGACTGGCATCTATGACAGATGTCAGCCGGCGGAGAGCGGTCTTATCTGCAGTGTCCATTTCTCTGTCACCAAAATTCTTCGCACAATGGCGCTAATTAATGATGTCCACGATACCTGGCGCTGTTGACTTCGATGTTGAGCGCCCATAAGCCCCAACACACCATCCACGATACCGTCCCAATACAATTTGTTCACGGAGGTTAAAACAGCTTTACAATCGTGGGTCATGAAGAGAAATTCGGAATTTTTCCAAACTGGTTTTGATGCCAGTATTCAACGATGCCCCAAATGTGTACACATGTATGATGACAAATTGCAAGGGTAGTGCTCTACAGAGGGAAATTCAGGCTACGAACTGTACTAATTCCGTTGTTATACGTTCATTATCAATTTCGTTTATAAGACTTGAGGTATCACGTTTCGTTCCACACAATGGACTTGTAAACTAAGGGTATTTCAAATTTATACCGCCAAACATCGAGAGGATGTAGAAGGTGTCTTGACGAACAAAATGAGTATAGAGACGAGTGTCCAGAAGCGTCATTCAACGATGCTACAGAGTATAGAAGTTACAGGCACCGACGACTGTATATATATGCCGAAGAGCCAAAGAAAACTGGTACAGTCGCCTAATATCGCATAGGGCCCCCGCGAGCACGCAGAAGTGGCACAAGACGGCGTGGCATGGACTCGACTAATGTCTGAAGCAATGCTGGAGGGAACTGACACATTAATCCTGCAGAGCAATCCACCAGACTCCCCAGACAGACAAATTGTTGAGCGTATCTGTCTGGTGACCAGCGGAAGTGTTTAAAGTCAGAAGTGTGCTCCTAGAGCCATTCTGTAACAATTCAGGACGTGTGGAGTGTCGCATTGTCCTGTTGGAATTGTTCAAGTCCGTCGGAATGCGCAATGGACACGAATGGATGGGCCGGCTGGAGTGGCCGTGCGTTTCTAGGCGCTACAGTCTGGAACCGAGCGACCGCTACGGTCGCAGGTTCGAATCCTGCCTCGGGCATGGATGTGTGTGATGTCCTTAGGTCAGTTAGGTTTAATTAGTTCTAAGTTCTAGGCGACTGATGACCTCAGAAGTTAAGTCGCATAGTGCTCAGAGCCATTTGAACCATTTGAACGAATGGATGCAGGTGATCAGACAGGATGCTTAAGTACGTGTCACCTGGCAGAGTCGTATCTAGACGTATCAGTGGTCCCATATCACTCCAACTGCACACGCCCCGCATCATTACAGAGACTCCACCAGCTTGAACAGTCCCCTGCTGACTTGCAGGGTTAATGGATTCATGAGATTGTCTCCATACCCGTACACGTCCATCCGCTCGATAAAATGGGAAACGAGATTCGTCCGACCAGAAAACATGTTTCTAGTCATCAACAATACAATGTCGGTGTTGTCAGGCCCAGCCGAGGCGTAAACCTCAGTGTCGTGCAGTCATTTAGGGTACACGAGTGGGCCTCCGGTTCGGAAAGCCCATATCGATGACGTTTCGTTGAATGGTTCGCACGCTGACACTTGTTGATGGCCAGCACTGAAATCTACAGCAATTTGCTTAAGGGTTGCACGTCCGTCACGTTGAACGATTCTCTTTAGTCGCCGTTTACCTCGATGTTGCATTATCTTTTTCCGGCCTCAGCGATGTCGATGTTTCACCGGACTCGTGAAATTCACAGTACAATCGTGAAACGATCGTACGCGAAAATCCTCACTTCATCGCTAACACGGAGATGCTGTGTTCCATCACTCGTGCGCCGACTGTAACATCACTTTCAGACTCACTTAAATCTCGGTAACCTGCCGTAGCCGATCTAACAACTTTGCCAGACACTTGTTGTCTCATACAGGCGTTGCCGACCGCAGCGCCCTACTCTGCCTGTTTACATATCTCTGCATTTGAATACGAGTGCGTATATCAGTTACTTCGGCGTTTCCGTGTATGTGTACACTGTATGATTCCGTCATCATGTTACAAACTTTCAGGGTTGATGAAGAAGGGAAAGTCTATATATCTGAGGTAGGAGGCCATGGTACAGAAATGAACATGTCGCTAGTTGTAAGTTAAAATCATTGTTATGCCTCTGATAGCGGAATTCATGTACCGGTGCTGTTACTGCTAAGACAACAGGATAGGCAACTTCCTTGGTGATAGTATCCACCAAACCCAGAAAATAATGTCCAGTAAACATGGGCTCTAAAATGCATACCTTAATAGTTGTCAGCACTTGTTCAGTAGAAAAGATGTGTTCAACAGTAGCGAAGATGATCTTGTGTTGATAACCCCTGAGGTATGAATTTTAGAGCCCACGTTTGCCAAACTTATTTCTTGTTTTGGTCCATACTACCACCTCTGAAAGTTGGCAACCCTACAATCTTAGGAACAACAGTACTCATACATGTATTCAACTGTCAGGGGTACCAGATCGTCGCATACTACTTTCGGCTCATTCGTTTTAGGACCAGGGTCCCTTATCTTGATACATTTATCCTTCTCCATCACCGCGGATATTTTGTAAGACCATCGTAGTCTAACCCAGTATATGCATAAAGCTTCGACGCTCTCTAAAGTCGGTGGATGTCGTTTTCAGACACGGGGTTCTTATCCTCATTTTGTTCCTCAATATACCTTCGACATTTCGTCTAAGTTCGTCGGTGTAATAATGAAGCATCCTGTATTTAGCAGCTTCTTCGAGGTCATGTTACATTTTTTCAAGTGTGACACTGAATTTTTGGATCATACTCCGTGTCCAACACATGAATAAATGTTGCCTCTTGAGAGACAACCGGTATAAGGGTTGCCCAGAATGTAATGTACCGCATTCTTCAACAGTTCTTTATGAAACATAATGAGAATTCTACACACGAATGAGTGGTGTTTCATCTACAGACCATATTTTTCCACGTAATCTCCACTCCGTTCTATGGCCTTCTCCAGCGCGAACCAAGGGCGTGTATTCCCTGGCGGTACCAATCCTTGTACTGGTGCTTCGCTGCGTGTATGACTTCCTCATGGTCATCACTCAGGAGACTTCAAAGAATACATACGTAACGTTTCGCATTTGTAGGACTGTTTCCTCATGGTCCTCGAAATGTTTTCAACGAATGGCCTCATCTGGTGGTCGAAACAAGTGAAAGCTCGCTGAATATGTCTGGTGTGACCGCCGCAAACAGTCGAGCTTAGCCGAACGGCCTTCTGATGACCACACCCTCAGTCCCCAGCGACTAACTGTACTTCTGTCGACAGAAGATGTTCCATAGACTTAGCACAAGCGTTTGCGAATATTCCCCACAGTTTATTTCTTTGCGGTGAGTAATTCAATGACGGCACAATGCTTGAAACGTACATCACCTACAGACGCCATCTTGAAACTGCCCTGCAGCTACGCTATCTGCCGGAAGCGACGAAAACTTGGTGCGCTCTTTCAGGAGACTTCAAATGAAGGGCTTCTTTCAATAGTGGGACAAGTCAATTACCTCCATTTTTCTGTCTATAATGCTTCTGACATTAACGGTCCAAACAAACAGAAAGAAAGGTTCATGTCTAGCAAGAAGCCACATGCTTCAATATTTCTGGTATCTCAACTGAAGATTTTTCAGCGCTCCCTTAACTTCAGGACTCTGTACCTCAGAATGAACCAAAATGGACTTGTACCACTATTGAAATAAGCCCTTCAAATAATACATGTGTAACGTTTCGCATTTGTAGGACTATTTTCGGCAGAGAAAAAAAATGCGGAGCATTACTTTCTGGGCAGCCCTCGTACAAAGTGTTTAGGAGTGTGTAACGAATACGAACACTTGTACGCATTCAGCGTCACGCTGTTTGTTTCGAGTAGGACGCGCGAGACCCACGCTCGGACGGCGACGGCACGGCTGCGCATGCTCCCAGGCGATGAACACGAGCGGACAGCCCTAATCCAGAGTCAGTGGAGCGCGTGGGCCGACGGCATTTATGCAGATGGTACAGCGTGCGCACCCGCCGGTGTCTCCTCGGACCGTATCTGACTCCCTGCCTCGCCAGCGGCCGTAATTCAACCAGGGCGGAAGCGAAAGGCTGGCGGCGAATCGCCGTTCGGCCGGGAAGCGATTCAAGATGGTTCAAATGGCTCTGAGCACTATGGGACTTAACTGCTAAGGTCATCAGTTCCCTGGAACTTAGAACTACTTAAACCTAACTAACCTAAGGACATCACACACATCCATGTCCGAGGCAGGATTCGAACCTGCGACCGTAGCGGTCGCGCGGTTCCAGACTGTATCGCCTAGAACTGTTCGGCCACACCGGCCGGCGGAAGCGATTCCTTGTACATTTATCGCACTCACTCGCCAAGGCAGGAGACGAACTCGGTACATCTCGCTTGTCTATCTAGCCCTGCTGCACTGCGGGGAAAATTTATCTAGGAATCCTCTGGAGCGATTTTTAGCACTCTCATAACCAACGTTCTGTGTTGGCAGCGTCAGCGATACAAATCTACATGTACGAGGGTGAGTCAAAAGAAAACCTTAAATTTCTCATAAAAAATCGAAATTTTGCGCCGTTATCCTGTAAGTTGGTTATCGTGCTACAAACAGCGTGCAGAATGGCCTGTAGATGTGTGCAGATGCACACATACCGTCGCGGTATCAGTATAAAAATGGCCGCCCTACTTCCGACTTGCACCAGGAAAGAACAGCGGCCGCGCGGGATTAGCCGAGCGGTCTCGGGCGCAGCAGTCATGGAGTGTGCGGTTGGTCACGACGGAGGTTCGAGTCCTCCCTCGGGCATGGGTGTGGGTGTTTGTCCTTAGGATAATTTAGGTTAAGTAGTGTTTAAGCTTAGGGACTGATGACCCTAGCAGTTAAGTCCCATAAGATTTCACACATATTTGAACATTTTTTTGAAGAACAGCGTTCTGTTATTCGCTTTTTGCGTAGTGAAGGTGTGAAATCTATTGAAATTCATCGACGAATGAAGGTTCAGAACGGTGATGCTTGTTTGTTGTTGTGTTGGCTGAAGAGCCAACACCGTGTTACGAGAGGAGACCGAAATGGACGCGTTTTAGCTCACGCAGGCTGGTGTGAGGAGGGAAGGACTATACTGACGTGAGGTGTGGAACATGACAAGCAATTAGAATTCAGAAAGCGGACGTAATTAGTTTGATACTTAACTTTAATCCATTAATGACGTAATTAGTTTGATACTTAACTTTAATCCATTAATGATGAACGTCGCTCTTGACGGTACACGAGTCACAGTATTATCTGTTCAGAAGACATAGTAACTGAATATGGCGCCTTGCTAGGTCGTAGCAAATGACGTAGCTGAAGGCTAAACCAAACTGTCGTCTCTGCAGATGAGAGCGCATGTAGACAGTGAACCATCGCTAGCAAAGTCGGCTTTACAACTGGGGCGAGTGCTAGGGAGTCTCTCTAGACTAGACGTGCCGTGTGGCGGCGCTCGGTCTGCAATCACTGATAGTGGCGACACGCGGGTCCGACGTATACTAACGGACCGCGGCCGATTTAAAGGCTACCACCTAGCAAGTGTGGTGTCTCGCGGTGACACCACATTTGTCAGAACAGCAAGTATACGAATGGAGTAGGAAGTTCGCAAATGGTGTGACTTCAGTGGAAGATGCTCCTCGTCCAGATGAGGCACAACGGGTTGTGACTCCACACAACTTTGCAGCAGTTGAAGCCACAGTGAAGGAAAACCGCCGAGTGACACTGAATGACATTGCAGCATGTTTACAGTCATGGGTCAGTACACCACATTGTGCATGATGTGCTCCAGTTTCACAAAGTGTCTGCACGATGGATGCCACGGCAGCTGACTGCTGAAATGAGGGAACGACGTGTTGATGCTTGTGAAGAACTTCTTCGGTGCTTTTAACGAGAAGGTGGAAGCATCCTTGTAAGAATCGTTACTGGGGACGAAACCTGGGTTCACTTCCACCAACCGAAAATGAAGAGAGCGAGCAAGTCATGCCGCCATTCCTCATCACCAAAACCAAACAAGTTACCAACAGAACCATCAGCAGGCGAGGTTATGCTGTCTCTGTCTTTGGGACGAAAAAGGCGTCATTTAGCAGCATTACATACCTAGTATTACTGTCACCAGTGCATCATACACAGATCTCCTAAAAAAATTATCTGCGGCCAGCAATCAAATCAAAGCGACGTGGATTGCTGTCAGCAGGTGTCCTTTTGCAACATGACAATGCAAGGCCGCACACTGCCCGCACAACAGTTGCAACAATCACAGACCTGCAATTTGAGTGTCTTCCTCATCCACCATACTCACCAGATCTTCCCCCAAGTGATTTTCATGTGGGGACCACTCAGAGACGCAATGGGAGGAAACAAGTTCCGTTTTGATGAAGGGGTACGCCACGCGATGCATGAGTGATTGCGCGGACTACCAAAATAATTTTTTTTGTAAAGGAATTTATGCACTTTGTGAGCGCTGGAGAAGTAGCATTGAGCGTGGGGGAGATTATGTTGAAAAGTGATACAGCTTTGTACCACTTCTGCACAATAAATAATATTTAAAAAAATATTTAAGGTTTTTCATTTAACTCACCCTCGTACATGGCTACTCTGCTGCTCACACTTTGCCTGGCAGAGGGTTCATCGAAATCGAACCAAGCTCACAGTAATTCTCTCTTATTCCACTCTCTAACAGCGCGCGGAAGAGAATGAACACCTATTTCTTTTCGTGCGAGCTCTCATTTCTCTTATTTAATTATAATGATCCTGTCTATCTATTTAGGTCGACATCTACAAAATATTTTCGCATTCGGGAGAGAACGTTGGCGTCTGAAATTTCGTGAAAAGACCCCTCCGCAACAAGGAACGCCTTTGTTTTAAAGATGTCCACCCCAAATACTGTGTCATACGAGTGACACTGTCTCCACTATTTCGCTGTAATACAAAATGTGCTGTCCTTTTTTTACGTTTCCTGAGGTACTCCGTTATTCCTACCTGGTAAGCATCCTACATCGTGCAGCAGTGCTGCGAAACAGAACGGACAAGCGTAGTGCAGGCAGTCTCTTTAGTAGATCAGTTGCAGCTTCTAAGTGTTCAGCCAATAAAAGGCAGTCTTTGATTGGCCTTCCCCACAACATACGTGATCGTTGTTCCAATGTAAGTTGCTCGTAACTGTAATCGCTAGATATTTAGTTGAATTTGTGCAATCCTGACGGATCGACTGCGCACCGACCACCGCAGCGCAGCGAAACGGCATCGAGAAGTCACTGAGCCGCGCGCCAGTGGAGAAATCGGGCAGCGCCGCACCTTCGTGAAGACAGATTTCAGCGCCCCCTGTCAACGGTGATTTAAGCAGCCGCCCATGGCTGGTCGACCCAGTTCGGTCGCAGACTTCTAGAGCATCCGCACTACGTAATGGAAGGCGATACTTAGCCTCCATTCCGCGAGCAGCAGTAGTGTATGAAAGTAACTGCATGCAGGGGGAAAAAGAAGCACATCAAGCCAACTCGCACCTAGAAGCTATGCTTCCTTTCCTTTTGGAAATACTCAGTCTATTTCAAAGTGTTATGTACAGATCATTTTGGATTTCTGCCACCGGCCAGTGCAACATCTCTGCTTCCTTGTTTGTCTCAGTGCTGACCCGCACAGTAGCCGACACATCAGAACTTGTAGCTATTAGATTCGTGCGATTTATCGTGCGACCGAAATTTAACCGAATCCTTTTAGCACTTACGTGGATGACTTCATACTTTTCCTTATTTTGGATCAAATGTGAATCTTCGCACCATACAGATATCTTATCTAAATTCTTTTGCATTTGGTTTTGGTCTTTTGCAGACTTTGCTGGAAGACGAATGACAACCTAAGACGGCTGCTCTCATTGTTTCCTAAATCATTTCTACAGGTAAGGAACAGAAGAAAGCCTATAACACTGCCTTGCGGAACGCCACATATCACGTCTATTTCATTCTATCACTTTCCGTCAATTACTACGAACTGTCACCTCTCTGCCAGTAAATGAGACAATATTCTATATGCATGCAATTTAATTACAGGCCGCTTGAGAGGTATGGTGTCAAGACAGTTCTGAAAATCTACAAAACGGAATCAGTTTCAAATACACTACCGGCCACTAAAATTGCTACACCACGAATACGAAGTGCTACAGACGCGAAATTTAACCGACAGGAAGAAGATGCTGTGATATGCAAATGATTAGCTCTTCAGAGCATTCACACAAGGTTGGCGCCGGTGGCGATACCTACAACGTGCTGATTGTAGCCTATCGCGATTGCGGTTTATCGTATCGCGACATTGCTGCTCGCATTGGTCGAGATCCAATGACTGTTAGCATAATAAGGAATCGGTGGGTTCAGGAGAGTAATACGGAACGCCGTGTTGGATCCCAACGGCCTCGTATCACTAGCAGTCCAGATGACAGGCATCTTATCCGCATGGCTGTAACGGATCGTGCAGCCACCTCTCGATCCCTGAGCCAACAGACGAGGACGTTTGCAAGACAACAACCACCTGCACGAACAGTTCGACGACGTCTGCAGCTGCATGGACTATCAGCTCGGAGGCCATGGCTGTGGTTACCCTTGACGCTGCATCACAGACAGGAGCGCCTGCGATGGTGTACTCAACGACGAACCTGGGTAGACGAATGGCAAAACGTCATTTTTTTGGATGAATCCAGGTTCTGTTTGCAGCATCATGATGGTCGAATCCGTGTTTGGCGACATCGCGGTGAACGCACATTGGAAGCGTGTATTCGTCATCGCCATACTGGCGTGTCACCCGGCGTGATGGTATGGGGTGCCATTGGTTACACGTCTCGGTCACCTCTAATTCATATTGACGGCCATTTTCCCTCAATTTCCAGTCAGGAATCCGTCCTTGCAGTTTGTCGGTTTTATTAAAGTTCAGCCGGTATGGTAATGAAGTAAGCTTACCGCCTTGGTATCGATGTAATACACGTTAAAAAATGACTAAATCACCAACCGTTTGCGATGCAGTAATTTTAGTGTAATACCTTTTTTTTGCGCATTATAAATTTTCAGAGTCTCAAATCAGTCACGTAAGTGTACTGGTGTAAGATGTCGCAAGCACATCGATCGGCAAAGATGTAGCCCGAAGATCGATAGTAGGCGCTCGATGAAGTGCACGTATGTAATGTGCAAGGTCAACCAACAGGTGGATTACGAGAGAGGCCAGAGACAGACTCGCAAGCAACACGGTGTCAACGCCCTCTCGGCCACAAATACACTACTGGCCATTAAAATTGCTACAGCAAGAAGAAATGCAGATGATAAACGGGTATTCATTGGACAAATATATTACACTAGAACTGACATGTGATTACATTTTCACGCAATTTGGGTGCGTAGGTACGCCTGGGCCATGAGCCAAACATAGCTTGGGTGTCGTGTACAGGTACAGCTGCCCATGCAGCGTCAACACGATATCACAGCTCATTAATAATAGTGACTGGCGTATTGTGACGAGCCAGTTCCTCGGTCACCATTGACCAGACGTTTTCAAATGGTGAGAGATCTGGAGAATGTGCTGCCGAGGACGGCAGTCGAACATTTCCTGTATCCAGAAAAGCCCGTACAGGACCTGCAACATGCTATCGTGAACTATCCTGCTGAAATGTAGGGTTTCGGAGGGATCGAATGAAAGGTACACGTGTCGTAACACATCTGAAATGTAACGTCCACTGTTCAAAGTGCCGTCAATGCGAACAAGAGGAGACCGAGACGTGTAGCCAATGGCACCCCATACCATCACGTCGGGTGTTACGCCAGTATGGCGATGACGAATACATGCTTCCAATGCGCGTTCACCGCGTTGTCGCCAAACACGGATGCGACCATCATCATGCTGTAAACAGAACCTGGATTCATCCAAAAAAATGACGTTTTGCCATTCGTCTACCCAGGTTCGTCGTTGAGTACACCATCGCAGGCGCTCCTATCTGTGATGCAGCGTCAAGGGTAACCACAGCCATGGCCTCCGAGCTGATAGTCCATGCTGCTGCAGACGTCGTCGAACTGTTCGTGCAGGTGGTTGTTGTCTTGCAAACGTCCTCGTCTGTTGGCTCAGGGATCGAGAGGTGGCTGCACGATCCGTTACAGCCATGCGGATAAGATGCCTGTCATCTGGACTGCTAGTGATATGAGGCCGTTGGGATCCAACACGGCGTTCCGTATTACTCTCCTGAACCCACCGATTCCTTATTATGCTAACAGTCATTGGATCTCGACCAATGCGAGCAGCAATGTCGCGATACGATAAACCGCAATCGCGATAGGCTACAATCAGCACGTTGTAGGTATCGCCACCGGCGCCAACCTTGTGTGAATGCTCTGAAGAGCTAATCATTTGCATATCACAGCATCTTCTTCCTGTCGGATAAATTTCGCGTCTGTAGCACGTCATCTTCGTGGTGTAGCAATTTTAATGGCCAGTAGTGTATCTAGGATGCCGCCGCTGACCAGAGGGGCTGAGGCACTCAGTCACCGACGAACTTATTGCAAGTAGCTCACATTCCAGTTTCGCATCTTATCATTCACTGCAGTGCAGGCTCTGTTCACGTCTCAGGCTACGACAGTTCATAGCGTCAGATAAGAGCAAGATTACTGAAACAGTCTGCAAGAGGGCAATGATTTAAGAGCCTGTACCACAACACATAGACTCTGTTGAAGTTAAATGGCAGCTAACTCTTCGTCTAAATAAAGAACAGTGTTAATGCACATGTGCATTTGTGTTCCATATCAACATCCTCTCCCTTGATTTCCTACGGTTCAAGACTCAAAGTACAAGAAGTGGCAGTTCTGGAATCTTGATCCTCTTGGCTGTATTACCGTCAACGCTCATGAACAGAGAAAGGGACAAACTGTTGATTCAGACAAACTACGAGGGTTGACTGAAAAGTAATGCTTCCTCCTTTGTAACTCTTCAACAGTTGGCAGCATTGGTATGCGGCAGGTACTGGCCTGTTGCGTATCCTCCACAGCTCCAGCTGGGGGGAAGCCTTAGCATTGAACGGTTGTGTTGTTACAGTGTGAAGTACGGAACCCTGCGCAGACCGTCGGTCAATGCGATTTAAGCAACGTGCAGTCATTAAATTCTTGACAGCAGAAACTATCACCCCAAAGGTGATTGTGTTGATGTGAGTACTGTGCGTCATTGTGCGACTAAATTTAAAGACGTTGAGGCGCGAACATCTGACCTGCAAGACAAACAAAGAGTTGGACGTCTTGTGACAGCAGCCACCGAGATTCACAAGCAAAATGTTGACAGATTGGTTCAGGACGATCGTTGTACCACTCAGAGAGAAACTGCAAGCACAATCGGCAGTTCACAAGAAGGTGTGGCTCACATTATTATTTTGCTTGGCTATCGGAAGATCTGTACACGATGGGTACCCCAGATGCTCGCTCCTGAAAGGAACTCCTCTCACGTTAGGAGAATGAAGGTGACGCCTTTCTCCATTCAGATATGACAAGAGACGAAACGTGGGTACACCATTACGACCCGGAATATCTATGGAATATCGACACAATGACTCGTCCCAGGAAAAGAAATTCAAGATGCAGCCCTCAGATGGAAAAGTCAAGGCCACAGTGTTCTGGGACGCACATGGCGTTATCCATGTTGATTTCCTTGATGGTGGAACAACAAATTCAGGGCGTTACATTACAACGATACGAACTCTGAAACGATGGCTAAAAAGGGTCCGAAAGGAAAAGGGAAATGTTTTCCTGCGGCATGACACTGCAAAACCACACACTTCACGTGCCACCACAGCAGAACTTCACAGACTGAATCTCACCACCGTACGGCATCCTCCATACAGTCCAGGTTTACCTTACTCGCCATTAAAATTGGTACACCACGAAGATGACGTGCTACAGACGCGAAATTTAACCGACAGGAAGAAGATGCTGTGATATGCAAATGATTAGCTTTTCAGAGCATTGCCACAAGGTTGGCGCCGATGGCGACACCTACAACGTGTCGACATGAGCAAAGTTTCCAACCGATTTCTCATATACAAACAGCAATTGACCGGCATTGCCAGGTGAAACGTTGTTGTGATGCATAGTGTAAGGAGGAGAAATGCCTACCATCACGTTTCCGACTTTGATAAAATGTCGGATTGTAGCCTATCGCGTCTGCGGTTTATCGTATCGGGACATTGCTGCTCGCGTTGGTCGAGATCCAATGACTGTTAGCAGAATATGGAATCGGTGGGTTCAGGAGGGTAAAACGGAACGCCGTGCTGGATCCCAACGGCCTCGTATCACTAGCAGTCGAGATGACAGCCGTCTTATCCGCATGGCTGTAACGGGTCGTGCAGCCACGTCTCGATCCCTGAGTCAACAGATGGGGACGTTTGCAAGAGAACAACCATCTGCACGAACAGTTCGACGACGTTTGCAGCAGCATGGACTGTCAGCTCGGAGACCATGGCTGCGGTTACCCTTGACGCTGCATCACAGACAGGAGCGCCTGCGATGGTGTACTCAACGACTAACCAGGGTGCACGAATGGTATGATGTAATTTTTTCGGATGAATCCAGGTTCTGTTTACAGCACCATGATGGTCGCATCCATGTTTGGCGATATCGCGGTGAACGCACATTGGAAGCGTGTATTCGTCATCGCCATACTGGCGTATCACCCGGCGTGATGGTATGGGGTGCCATTGGTTACACGTCTCGGTCACCTCTTGTTCGCATTGACGGCACTTTGAACAGTGGACGTTACATTTCAGATGTGTTACAACCCGTGGCTCTACCCTTCATTCGATCCCTGCGAGACCCTACATTTCAGCAGATTAATGCACTACCGCATGTTGCAGGTCCTGTAGGGGCCTTTCTGGATACAGAAAATGTTCGAAAATGTGGTTGTCATGGGTACTAATTTCTCAGGATCTATGCGCCCAAATTGCGTGAAAATGTAATCACATGTCAGTTTTAGTGTAATATATTTGTCCAATGAATACCCGTTTATCATCTGTATTTCTTCTTGGTGTAGCAATTTTAATGGCCAGTAGTGTAGCACCGTCTGACTTCCATCTGCTCCCGATTATGAAAGACGATCTGCGCAGACATCATTATGCTTCTGATGAAGACGTTGAGAGAACTGTGAGACTGTGGTTGCGGAAACAGAGTGTCTGTCGACTTCTTCCGTGACGACTTCAGAAACGTTTGCAGAAACGTATCCAACTGGCTGGTGATTATGTGGCAAAGCGAATGTTGGTAATTAAAGATCACATTCTAAGGATTACTTTTAAGTTTGATTTATCAAAATATTCCCATCCAAACCCAATTAACGAAGGTGGAGGCATGACTTTTCAGTCAACCCTCGTAGTTACGATGCACCCTAACGCAAATTGTTACGTGCATGAAATCTCCTGAAAGGCTCCGTCAATAACTGCGTCACTATCACTTTCTACAGCAATGTCACGCCTTTTTGAACACTGTTGTTTGGCCTGTTACTATACATTACTCCGTCTACTGGACTGGATGCTGCTAGAACTACTATTCTACTTGTTGGCCCGACATTGGCTACTCCTTCGACACGTAAACACAAATTATTTCCCTCCAAAATTGCAGTCAAAACAGAATACAGAATTTCTATTTTGGCTGCAGCGCAGTGGGAAGGACAAATGATAGAACACTGTCATTACATCGACGAGCCACAACGCTCTAATATACTACCTCCACGACCAGATTTTGTAGAAATGTAGTCCGCAGGCGACCTAGAGAAAAGGAAATAGGAATGGACCATAAACAAAAGAGTGTAGTTACGTCAGTGAACAACAACTGCTGCAGTACGCTAACAGGACGACCGGACTTCGCAGAAGTCGGAGACAAAATTAAATGCACTCTCTGACACAGGCGCACTGGCCACACACACACACACACACTCACACACACACACACACACACACACACACACACACAAATCTTGAATAGACGTTTCATTCGCTCACATCTGTCACTATTACTCAGAGACATTGTAAGAGGTCCGAGCAGATGTAATTTTATGTAAGAAGTCCGAGCAGATGTAATTTCGATGTATGGCTCATGCGCTGCCTGCGATATGCAAGGTCTCTGACCAGAGAGCAGTGTTGACTGAGTAGGAACTGTGTAGCTGTAGCAGTAAGTTGTTGCTAGTCTGCGCTGGTCTGGAGTCTGCTCTGGTCTAGTATAGTGTATCGTGTTGGCTGGGCCGGTCGCGGTGCAGCGATGCCGGAGCCTGAGTATTATTGTATAAGGTAAAAAGCAGCCTCGCGCATATCTACTAATCATATCTGAACTCCCATGCAAATGTTTTAAAAATGTCCTAATAATAATCTTTGTCATATAAAGTAATTTTTTTACAAGCATTCATTTCAATTTAAAGAATTTACTAATTTCTCCAATCCATGATCATTCCGATTGTTGCAAAAGAAAAATCAGTTGCTTCCTTTCATAAATGACAAATCTATCGGCCAGCATTGCACCGACCTGTGCCGGAAAAATTTATTGTAAGAGCAGATATTTGGCGACTTTATTGAGGTAAGAATTTTTCCTTTTTTTTTATTCAGAATGATTTTACAGGGCCATGACGCAGCACTGCTGTCGTCCAAAATTTACCAGGTTACTGAATTTATTTTTTATTACGAGGTTTAGGAATTTTTCTGTTTCGAGCTTACATTAAATGAGAAAAGAATTTTGTGGGTACATTAAATGGGAAACAAATTTTTGTGGAGGTTAAATGTGAATGAATTCCTGTAGGGAGGTTATAAATGGGAACCAATTTTGTTCTGAGGTTACACTAAAAAAAATTTGAATCATATTCCTTATTATTATTATTTATAGTATTTTGTGGGGAGGTTACACTTGGCGACAACCGGCCAGGATCGTATTTCTTTGTGAATCTCTGAGAAGTAGTCATATATATGCTCTTATTTACTTAAATGTAGTTTGCATCTGGCGCAACGCATTTACTAATTTGTCACTCTTTCTTTCACAGATCATCGGCAATTTATTGCTCTTTGTTGTAATTGTTTTTGTTCCATTTTTGCTTCGTCTTTGTTTCATTTTGTGCTTAATTTTGATTTGTGAAAAATGCCGCGAAAAACTGTTAACAGTACATCGCGATGTGCAATGAGTGAAATAGCCGACTCGAATAATTTGTCCGATAACACCTGCGACACTCAGTGTAATAGTGATAATCCTCCATTTACAGGTAATCAGTGCGTACCGATCACTAGGAATGATTTTCATCCTAATGGTGAACAAACACATTCAGTTATGTCCATAGTAAATGTAACAATTGATGACGCGGCACGTTCCGATACAATGAACGCTGCCCAGTTTGACACACCCGGTTTGCAAAATTTGAATTGTGAACAGATAATTTTTTCTCACGAAGATGAACAATGTAGTCAATATACGTCAGATTTATTTGATTCCGAGGTAGTGACCCACAGTGCACACCCGATTGGTAAACCTTTTAGAGAATCACAGAATGACCAAATGGTTACACAAAACATGACAACTGCAGGTACGCCATCAAACAGCACAGAGAATAGAGTAGGTAATATTGGCATGGATCAAGTTATGGCATTATTGGTACAACTTAATGAAATTTTCAAACAACAACTTAATGATAGTCTCAAACAACAACTTAATGAAAATAATGAAAATCTCAAACAACAACTTGATGAAAAACTAGACAACAATTCCAAACAGTCGAATGATAAGCAAGATAACAATTTCAAACAACTTAATGAACAGAACAAACAACTTAGTGAACAGATTACAGCCGTTGCCACGCAATGTCATGATACTAAAGAACAATTACGTGAGGAAATTAAGGCTTGTACTAGGAGCAGTAGTGAAGAAATTAGATCTGCGGCTCAAGAATTAAGTAATACACATGCAGCCACTACTAAATTACTTAGAGATGAAATTAGTGCAGTCGCTAAACAATGCTCTGAAAACGCAACACAGTTACGCGACGAGTTTAAATTAATGTCAGCAGAACTTTCGCGCACACTGGATGCAAAAGTAGACGCGAAATTTGACCAACAGAACAGCCAAATTGACGAACTTTTTAATCACCACCTACAAAACAGTGAAACGCGTTACCGTAAATTTATACAGGAACAGAATAAAGTAAAGCAACAAGTCATGGAAACAATTACTGCACAGAGACAGGAAGATAAGCGTAAATTGTTTACGAAAGCAAAAACATACGTAGACAACAATATTGCTACAGTATCAGACGAAATCAAACAGTTGAACACCGAATTGCATGATGAAATCTCCGATCTTAAAACAAAAACAGACACACACACATTAGACTTTCAGACAATGACCAACAGACTTGAAAAGTTGGAACTAATTCAGGATCCCGATGCCATCAAAGCAGACGTTAAAAAGTTGAACAAAGCCACACGTAAAATACAAAAACAAATTAATGCTTGTGATACTAAAAACGATGATCAGGTAAAAGCACTGACTGAAAAATATGATGAATTGGCCAGTCGTATTGACGTTATCGAAAGTAATAATGACACCAAATCGGACGATACTTCACCAGCTTCGTTTAATCAAACACCTGAATTCCAAAATTTACAGCAGACGATCAGTGAGATAGATTTGTCCAATAATACATTACGTAGAAAATTGTCAACTTTACAGCAAGAAGTGACAGAGATGAAAAATGTTTCAGCCTTTAACACATCACAGCATACGCCACTTTGCGAACATTTGTCAGACTCACACAGCCAGTATAATTTAGGTAATTTACAGAGAGTATGTGAGTTAGATTCCGAACAGTCACAGACAAACAGATTATCATACAATCCTGAACCTGTTCAGACATACAGAGACGATAATTTTGATTTCAAGCACTTTCTATCCGTGAGAAAATTTAAAGTATTTAAAAATGACGGAACACAGATTCACCCCTTGGACTGGATACAACAATTTAGCTTTGATTTTCCGCCAACTTGGCCCGTAACGCACAAACTTGAATTTATTTGCAGTTTTTTGGAAGGCGAACCGGCAACTCGTATGAGACCGATCGCGAGACAATGCTACTCCGTAGAAGAATTTCAGAATGCTTTTGTGTCAGCGTATTGGTCGGAGACGACACAGCGCGGAATCAAGGATCAATTATTTAGTTTACCGAATTATGAGAACTCAAATTTTTCCACTGTCACGCAATTTTTTGAACACATGGTCGAACAAAACCAGTACTTAAGTGAACCATACAGTGAATCTGCACTTATTCAATTATGTGTTTCTAAATTACCACGATCATTAAGAGTATCACTTTTAACGGGTCAGCAGAAAGAAAATATTTCGGCATTCAGAGATCTGTTACAGCTTTTGGAAGTTCAGCAATCTGATTATTCCTTCATAAACAAAACTTTTTCACATAATAACCAAGGTCAACAAGCATACAGCAATTACGATCAGCCACGCTATTTCAATAGCAAAGCTAATAGACGCTTCAGGAACGACAACCACCAGAACTTTAATAAGAGACAAAATTTTAATTATCATTATCGTCAAAATTATCAGCAACAGGAACCACATTTTGGTAACAATAGAGGTTTTTCCCAACAACAGCAACAAAACCAGCCAGTTAGCATACCTAACCAACAATGTAATGTGCAAGGTCAACCAAGCTTTAATGTTTTGCCGCCTGCACGTATAGCATCGGCTCCGCCAAATAGTAACGCACAGCAACAAAGAAATAACTACGTACAGAAAACACTCCATTTCAACTCATATCGCAATGCACCGTATAGAAATGACTATCCTGACAGTCGTAAAAGTAATGAGCACAGTTTTCAGCGTACGTTTAATAACAGTCGGTTTTACCAGCAGCAAAATCATCCGCAACAACATATTATCATGAATGAACCAGACAGTAGATATCATCCCGAACGTAATACGTCAGGAAGAAATAACAGAACAGTACAAATAGTGGAAATGCCACAGCATCCTCCCGCAAATAATAGCACGTCAGATAGAATTTGACTAGATACAGTACAGGTTGCATCTTCCAGCAACGCAAGCAATACTTTTGACACACAGAATCTTGTTCACGAAAATGTTATTACTTTTGACGACATCCGAGACACTCTTTTGCAGGAAAGACCAGTTATTCAAAAAACCATTTCACACCCTGTCATTGAAGTAAAGATTGGATCATCCAAATTTTCAGCAGTAATCGATTCTGGATCACCTATGTCAGTTATAAATGAAGAAACATTCAACAAATGTAACAAAGAGAATAGCTATCCTACGTTACCATTACGCAAAATCAAAGTAAAAGGAGCAGTATCTGGTAAAGGAGTAGATGTAAAATTGCAGACACATTTATCATTTTGTATTGCAGGTCATACGTTTCATTCAAATTTTTGGATTGTTCCCTTATTGACAACAGACGTTATTTTAGGTACGAATTTTCTGGTACAACATGACAGAGTTATTGACTTTCAAATCTCCTATTTAATGTTAAAGGATGAAAATGTACAACTGGCTTTAGAATTTCAGCACTCTTTATCTGCAGAAGATCAAACAATTAATCGTACAGAGGTCATTTCTGCATCATGTAACATAGACTGTCAATCCACATTGTTCACAGATACGTACGTACACAACTACAATACTCCAGACGAAACCGACTATGACGTTATTCTGATGATTTCTGATAAAGTTAAACAGAGCAGTGCAAATACAGACGACGAACGCACGCAACTACGCAAAATTCTTTTACAGCAAGCTCCAGTTTTTGACAACGTTCCTGGTACTATGTCCGGTTTTATGTATGAATTTCAAGTTAAACAGCACGACACGTTTAAAGCCAAACATTATCCCATTCCGTATATTCACAGAGAACAAGTTAAGAAAGAATTGCAAGCTATGCTTGGCCAAGGAATTATTGAGCCGGCAGTTAGTCCGTACATAAACCCCGCTCCATATTGTTAAGAAAAAGGATGGTTCACTTCGCCTCGTACTTGATTCGCGTCACATCAATGACATTATTATTAATGAAACAGATCGCCCACAGACACTAGAATAACTTCTACAGAAATTTCATGGTACTGCTATTTATTCCACATTAGATTTTGGCAAATTCAGCTCCATCCGGACTGCAGAAAGTACATGGATTTTCCCTGTTTTGGTGACTGTTATCAATTTTGTAAATTACCGTTCGGTTTAACTATTTCTTCAGCAGCATTTATTCGCGGATTGAATACTATACTTCCGACAGAATTAAAAGACAGAATCACAACGTATGTAGACGACATTCTTATTGCAGAAGCTAACTGGTCTGAACACAATCAGATTCTTGAACAACTGTTACTAACTTTTCGTGCACAAGGACTCACAGTTACTCTAAGGAAATCGCACTTTGGCAAAACTTCTATAAAATTTCTTGGACATGTAATTTCAGCAGAAGACATTGCGCCTGACCCGGAAAAACTTCAGGCTTTACGTGACATTACTGTTCCTACGACGAAGAAACAACTACGCAGCTTTTTGGATTTAATTAACTTTTTTCGTAAATTTATTCATTACTCTGCTTTAGACACCCCAAGATTATGTCAATTGACAGATAAAAACACTATTTGGTCCTGGGACAGCCAAGCACATTCTGAATTTGTCAATCTGAAACAAGCTTTGTTGAATGCACCACTTTTATCACATCCAGATCTTACTAGAAATTTTTTCATTGCCACCGACAGTTCTAACACCGCTTTAGGCGTACACGTTTTTCAGGAAATTGAAGAAGATGGTACTACAGTAATTAAAAACATCGCCTTTGCGAGTCGCATTCTGTCACCTGCTGAACGCAATTATTCTGTCACAGAACTTGAAACATTATGTGTTGTATGGGCATTTACGAGATTTCGGCATTTTCTTTATGGAAGACATACGACCGTTTACACAGATCATAGAGCTATCCAGTTTTTACTTTCCGCTAAATTTACAGACGACAGATTAAGCAGATGGAAATTGTATTTACAGGAATTTAATTTTACAATTGTTCACATTCCCGGTACACAAAATATTGTAGCAGACGCACTGTCCCGTTCTCTCAGCAACAATCAGCAAGACATCGCAACCAACTTCTGCAAAGCAAATTTCAGCGTCATGTATATTCAACAAGTTGCATTTGAAAATTTCATTTCGTCGTCATTACGAGACATAGCCCAAGAGCAGAGTAAAGACAACGTATGGAAAGAAATTTAACACCTTTGGGAAGATAGGAATAATGTTACCATTAGAAACCATTACACTGTACGCAATAATATTCTGTTTCGCCGCTCTCCCCATGACAGCAACAATTGGTTATTGTGCATTCCTGACGAGCTTGTTAACAAATTAGTTTGGTATACTCATTTAAGTTACGCACCTTACGGAGCCAGAAAATGTTTTCTTATACTGAGACAGAACTGTTATTTTGCCAATATGGAGAAACGTATTCGACGAGTTTTAGCGTCATGTAAAATCTGCCAGAAAGCTAAGTCAGACACGACTTCACATATTCCTCCGTTACATCCCATTGTACCTGTTAAATTGAGACACATGGCCGCTGTAGACATTTTTGGTCCGATTCCCAGAACTAATAGAGATTTTTGCTACATCTTTGTCGCTGTTGAACTCACTTCAAAATTTGTTACCTTCACTCCGTTACGCAAAGCTGTATCGAAATCTGTTTCGAAAGCATTTATAAAACATTTTCTATCCCATGTAGGACATGTATTGAAAGTAATTTCCGACAATGGACCACAGTTTCGATCTGATATATGGACACGTATGTTAAGCGCTAGAAACATTTCTCCGATCTATATATCAAGGTTGTGGGGCGGCGGTTTGTTATTGGAGAAAATATTGTTGTACAAATGTTTAAATCTTGTCAGTTTCTAGCTTATAGAATGTTGTTAATACTGTCTTTCGCCGTTCTCAACACTGGCTCTCTATTTAATTTGTAGGCCCCCAGAAAGCGATTCAACAAAACTTGAAGCCTATAAATAGAGTTCCTAGTGCCCACTTTGAGAAAGATTATTATAGCTGCAGCTTGTAGCTCTATAAAGTCAGGAAGTTGTTCGGGATTTCTAAACAAAGACGACTTTCCAAAATAATTGAGTATATTCTCAAAGTCACAATTACACACACAAATATCCCTACAACCTAGCTAACAGAACAGTTCAGAGTCTATTGCGCCAATGCAACTATAAATGTCCGAAATAATTGTTGAAATGAATGCTCGCCATAATTTGATGAAATATCTCATCAAACGCCACGCTATATTAGTAGTAGAATATCTGTCCCGCGACGGCACGTGAAAATACGACAATACGCAAACTGAGGTTAGATAATGAAAATCATTCCCGAATTAACACTTTACTTGAAACGCTTTACTGGTTACTCGCATCTCGAGTAACAGAATACGGCACCCGAGGCTGATAGTAGCACTGATCCTGGCGCGGCGCGATTCCCGACACAGATGGCGTGTCATTCAGCGTCTGGAGAGAACTGGGGCCTTGTCTTCCTCGCACAGTGCTCTTATATATATATCCGCGGTGCGGACCGCTGAGGAAATGCTCGATCAAATCGGCTGGCTCGACTAGCCGCTAGGCTAGTAACGCACCACTTCAAGTTACATAATAAATTTTAGCTTCTCTTGCTGAAGGCCGATGAAGCTCCTAATTTAACTGTGCATTCAGCACGCAGGGAAGTATTGATAATAAATTTTTGACGTGGCTAACTTTAATAACATAGGCGAGAGAATTAATTTAATTGCACTGCACGCAGCAGATGGGCTCTGAACTGTCCCTTCTGAGATCCGCTATTGCTATAATTTAATAGATATTTGAAAGAAACTTTTTACAGCTTCATCATCATAGCGGACCTCCAACCTATTAAAATCTAAACATCCTAGTATGATTTATAAGCTCACTTAATCTATCTTGCTTCCTCTAGTTTTGAGATGAAAACCACAAAATCATGAATTTACACTAACATCTTAATTTGTGAAATCCAAAGTACTATTTTTATTAAATCATTATGAAAGCTGAATCTAAATACAAATTTTGCAGTCTCTAGCTCTTTTCTGTGCCGCCAATTATTTTTATAGAAAAACGTCCAAATAAAGGAAACGGCTGAAGTTATCAAGCTTATATTTAACACACATTAGTTTATCATTATTCCAGACATACTAGGAAAGTTTTATGTCATTTGCTTGATTTTTAAGGTATTGCGCAACATCTATGACGTCAGAGCTAGCAGACTGACTAACACACAATGGAAACTAATGTGAATTTGCTGCAGCGTGAGTAGGCTGCTTCCCTACATCACCCTCTACTTAAATTTTTTTTTGTTTATGAATGTTAATGAATGAAGAAAAAAAAATTTAATTACAAAAAGGGAAGCAAGAGTACAATTTAAACTCCCTATGAAAATTCAAAATTGAATTATAAACATATATAAATATTAAAAGAAACTGATTTCCTACATTAATCATTTAAATTGCGGGCATTTTCACTGCCTCTTTAGAAATGTCATTACTCAAATTTTAAGCAAAGTCAATGAATTATTTTTGGCATACATATTGCCTTAGACTAACAAACACATACAAATTGAAAAGCTGTGAAAATCTTAGTTACATTAAGTACATCAAATACATTTTTACACACACAAATTCAAGGAAGATAACATGATACATAAACAGATGATTATTCCTTATCAGTCTTTTATAAACCTGAAAGAAAAGTTCACAACTAAATTTTTACACACGTGGTTGTAGCCGCTTTGGCTGGCGTCCTACACTTCCATTCACAAGGGTAGAGGAGGGGAAGTTGCTATGGTGTGCGTCCTTCTCGATCTCTCTAAATTACAAGGGGAAAGGGGAGGGGTCACTGTGAGTTGTGTCCAAGTTACTCCACGCTTTCACGCAGCTACCAGGCTGCCATTATCTGGTTTGTCCTGTAGAACAAACAAAAAGAGTGCCTCAGACTCTGTTCACTTAACATCTAAGGGTGGGTCACAATGAAATGGGGATATATACATCTTAGCCTTCAATATGTTGCTGGAACAAAGTTAACAGAATCTTTTTCAATAATACTCTCGAGGTTACTTAATTGTCATAAATTGGTAAACAAATGGCTCAAAACGCCTTTAGTCATGTACTAGATAAAATTTATGCTCAAGACATACAATCATAAATCATATTTAGTCTGAATTTATTATTTCAGGGCCGGAACACTGAACCAATGCTCGGTACATTCACTGACACCTTTGTATTTTATTCACTTAGCTGACTCATCTTTGATTACCTTAATCTTAGAGATAGTATGAGTATGATTAGTGGTTGTTTTTTTTTCAGCTTCTTAGTACAGGTGAGTAACTTTTGGTAATAGTACAGTTGTGAGTGTTCAAAACACACTACGTTTAGTTGTCTACAAAATCCACTTATTGGTCCTCTGCTGTTGTCAGTCCCACATCTGCAATTAGGTACTTACTTACTTTGAAGTGTATTTATGCTGAGCTAAAATAATGTTTCACGTCTGTCAGTATGTTATTCAATTTACTTTGCTTAGTGTATTACTCATTTAACACTCACTCTATTAATATTTAAAGCATAGGATAGCACCTTTATTTCATATTCATGGTGTATTGCAGCTGATTAGTTTGCTCACGTGGCAATCCATTTCCACTCGATCGGACGCTGAAACCACAGGTAGTCTATCTCAGACCTACCACTAAAATGCATCAAATAATTATGGACGAGCGTAATGATAATTTCCTTAAACCTATAGGACACCATGAGCTACTCTGTCTCATTTAACATAAGGGTACCTATGGTCGCATTCACGCCTCCAACTTATAACCTCAATATGTGTAGGTGTATCCTGTCACACACTACACTAAAATAACGGCCAGCTCCAACCTTATAAATACTTCAAGGACGTGTCCTTCACGTCTCAACCACAAACACTGCTCAATTCTCCTACACTGCCTTTCCTTGCTACACCAGGTGAGTTTATTTTTACAACTTATCTACATATTTTTCTTATAACACTAAGCAATCTCTTCATTACTATTTCTTAGTTGGCTCTAATGCATACACTAGATTTCACTACCACTTCAGATCCTAGTCGTACACGAATTCATATATCTTTTTAAAATATTATTGTGGGACCATTTCCAATAAAACAACACTTTGTACTTATTATTTTACCAGGGTTCTACACATACTTGTTACTCAAATACATTTTATTTTAATTTACGTCACACTTCTCTATTGTTTGTCACTATTAGGTTTGTCATATCAGGTATTTTGTTTTGCTAATCGGTAGATAGAATAGTTACATAATTCATGGCTTGATAGTCATGTCGGAAGAATTTAATGTGGAAAGAAGACATCGAAAATTTTGTGGATAGAAAAGATGAAGAGTGAGTGAGACCTGAAACGGGAAAGACGATCTCACACAGCTGGGACTGCACAGCTGCCACACTGTGTAGAGGTTAAAGAACAACCTCCTCCCTACAGCATTCATTCACTTCCTATGAATTTCTTTAGGTCAATCACGTTTCTAAGACCTAATAGCTTCTTACTTTTAGGGTACTCTAGCCTATAGGCATTGGCATGTGGTTTTCCTATGATCCTGAAAGGTCCTTGATACACGAACATGAATTTCTTTGTTTCTGCATTTACTTTCTTCGATTTTTCCTTGGTTTTGACAAGGACTAACTGACCTATTTCAAAACTAGTAGGTACAGCTTTTGCATCATGACGTTTCTTCCTTTCCAACGCTCTTTTTCTTACATTTGCTCTAGCCTTTAATTTCTTCTCGTCGATGGATATTTGCGTTAGAATAGGGAATTCTACCATATCGGCAATTACATTGTGCGGTTCTTGGCCAAACATCAATTCGCAAGGTGCAAAACCAGTTGCATCATGTCTTAAGTTGTTAATTACACTCTCAAAATACTTAATGTGTTCTGCCCAACTTGAGTGTTTCCGAGCACAATAAGTTCTGCAAAGCCTATTCAATTCCCTCATAATACGTTCACTCATGTTTCCTTGGGGGAAATACGCAGATATTTTCAGATGTTTCACGCCGGCCTTATTTAGACATTCCTTAAATCTATCAGAAGTAAATTGAGGCCCATTGTCTGACAGCAAATTCTTCGGAACGCCAACGTTCACGAAGAAATCTTTTTCCAACTTTTCAACCAATGTTTTTGCATTTGCTCTTTTAATTGGGTATAACTTAACATATTTACTGAATCCATCCACAACAACAAAAACATGGGTACAACCACCTCTCGAAACAGGAAGAGGGCCAAACAAATCACAGGCCAATAATTCTAGCGTTTCAGTTGGCTCTACTGAATGCATATCTCCTTGTATTCTGGTGTTAGCAGCACGGACTTTCTGGCACACTACACAAGAAGCTAGACGCTTGGCCACACGGCGGTACATGTTGTCAAACACAACCCTCTCTTGTAATTTTGCAATGCACTTCTTTGCACCGTAGTGACCATACCTCAGGTGTACGTAGTCGATTAGTAAATCTACATGTTGTGAGGGAAAGCACAGCTTCCACTCAGAAACACCTACCTTTCTCCTTCTAAACAAAATACCTTTATGCAAACAATAGTATTGCGAAACCTTAGGATAGTTCGCATTTCCTAAATAGCTCTTCACTAATTTCAGTTGGTCATCTGCATTCTGCTCACGTCTCAAGTTCTTAATCACCCTCTTTAATGCACTTTCTTCCTTTACTTCGTGCAATGCAAACATTCGAACTTCATTTAGGTCTGTTGCTGTAATTCCTGCGTCATCACAGAGCTCCGCACTTCTAGATAACCCATCAGCTACCAGATTGTCTTTCCCCTGTATATATCTAACTTCAAGGTCAAACTGCTGGAGATACAATGACCATCTTACCAAACGAGCATTCCTCAACTTACAGGTCTTTAGAAAGGTCAACGCCTTATGGTCACTGTAAACAATTATCTTATGACCTAAGAGATACTGCTCAAACTTCTGTACCCCAAATACAATTGCTAATGCTTCCAGTTCTGAGATGCCATAATTTCTCTCTGCTGCCTGTAAAGATCGACTCGCGAAAGCTATAGTCTTGTGCACTTCTTGTTCGTTCTCTATTTCTACTTGGAATATCTCTACAGCTATACCATAGCCACTAGCATCAACAGACATGCAGAATGGCTTTTCAAAATCAGGATGATGTAAAATAGGACTATTAATTAAAGATTGTTTTAGCACCTCAAACGCCAGTTGACATTCTGCTGTCCAAACCCAAGGGGTATTCTTTTTCAGCAGGAGGTGAAGACAGGGAGCATTAAAAGCCTGATCACTAACAAATCGCCTATAGAAGCCAAAAAGACCGAACATTGATCTCAACTGCTTCTTGTTTCTGGGAGCCTCAAATTTTTCAATGACTGCTAGCTTCCCTGGGTCAGGCAGAATACCTTTTTCACTTATCCTATATCCCAAGAAACCTATTTCCTCTTTAACGCACTCTGTCTTTTCAATCTTTAATTTCATGCCACCTCTCTCAATAGCCTGTAACACTTCCTCTAATAAAGCTATGTGTTCTTCCCAGGTAGGAGTAGCTATTAACAGATCATCTACGTAGACTGTTATTTTATTACTTAAAGCTGGTCCTAAAACATGGCACATCACCCGCACGAAGGCACAAACAGAGATATTAAGTCCGAAAGGTACCACACGGTATTGGTAACAAACTCCTTCGTACAAGAAGGCTGTGTACTTCCTTGAACTTTCCGCCAGTGGCAAATTCCAATATCCACACGTGATATCCATAGAAGTTAAGAATTTTACTCCCCGGAACTTTTGCAATAACTCGTCCATGTTCTGCGGTCTATCACTTTCCCTAACGACTATTTCATTCAACCACCGAGCGTCCAAGACCAATCTGACACTCCCGTCTCTTTTTGGTACAACAACAAGAGGATTATTGTACTCACTGACCGCTTTCTCAATCACACCCCACTCCAGCATTCTCTGTATCTCCTTTCGAACCGCCTCCTTCCTGGCTACATGTATTTGGTATGGCTTCCTGAAAAACACTTGGCCGGGTTTCACCTTTAACTGACATTCATAACCCTTGACTATGCCAGGTCGATCTGAAAATACCTTATGATGCCTTTTTAGAACCTGTCTCAGTTCTTCCTTCTGATTGGCGGCAATCGTATCTATTTCCTGTAATTTAGCTTCTATCTTGTCTAAAATAATTGCTTCTTCTTCTTCTGTATTTAGCTTATTTGTACTAAGGTTAACATCCTCGTCCCAATACCTCCTATTTTTCAGAACTCGTATAGGCAACTCCCAAGTTTCATCATCAGTTACTACATGTTTATCACTAAAAGGTACTATAATTACTCCGGTTATTGGCAAGACCATTTTTAACTGGCTTCTTTCGAAGTCAACAACACTCTGATATTTTGACAGGAAATCTATGCCAATTAAAACCTCAATACTGAGATTGTTTACAATTAAACATGGATGATCAATTAAATTACCATTTATGTTAAAGGGCAGTAAAGCTTCTTGTTTCACTGTCTTCGACACCTTGCCAGTAGCACCAATTATTCTTAGTCCTGATACCCTCATTACTGTAAGCTTGTCTTTACCAGGTAATGCGTCAAAGAAGGACTGAGATATTGCACTCACTTCACTTCCACTGTCTAAGAGACAACGTACATTGATACCCAATATATTCACTATTATTATAGGGTGGCTTATTCTAGGTTGTACAGGTGGTTCCTCAATTTCATCTAATAGTTCCTTTTGAATTCGTCTCCAACTAAAGTGATCGACATCTGTCTTCATTACATTTAGGTCACAGTGAGTAGGGGTTTCCTGAATTACACTTTCAGCTGCCTTTTCCAGTCTGTCTATTAATTTTAAATCGAAACACCGCACGACTTCATTACATTTAGTTTGCTGAACGTGACCCAAATTACTATAGTCTGAGCGATTCTGCGCCTCCAGACCGGGCATAACACTAGTTACAGCTAAACCACTTTTACTATCTTCGTCGGTTTCCCTCTCAAGTGACAACTGGTCACAGCTACTGGGTTCATCGACCCTCAACAGCCTACCCTCTACATTTTCACTTATCTCCTGTCCTAAATCTATTAATACATTATCAACATCCTGCACAGGCACTTTAGATAAGAGCACATCATCCTCATCGTATATATAAGCGTGAATTTCTTCTACTTCTTCACCTGACAATTCAATATTTTGTAGCTCTTCCCTACCATTACACTGCTGCGCCTTCTCTTTCTCTTCCCACTTAGAAAGCGTCTCTAACACGGTATCTATTAAATATTGTGAGTGATCTAATATTTCTGTTGTATCCTTAGGTGCTACCGACTCTTCATCCACACGTTCAGTTTGAGTATTTTGATCGGTCTTACCAATTCCCTTAACTACTGGCCTAGGAAAAGCAACCGCCTGGTGAGCGCCAGTGTCCTCATAGACGGGAACTAGTTTTCCTGCCTCGGCCTATTACTGTTTCCTTTAGTTTCATTATAGTTAGCTGGCATAGCATTACTTTCCGTACTGTGGTTTACATGCATATTTCTGTTTGGAACAAAATTACTGTCATTTGGACGCCCTTGTTGGTTCTGATAATTATTTCCCCAATTCCTACCTCTCCTAGGCTGGCGAACACCTACTGTTCTGATGTTTACATTGCCATTTTGCTCGTTTCTAAAATTACTACTATTGTTATTGCCATTTCTGTTATTACGTGCTTGCTCCTCATTGGCAGCAACACGTTCTACACGTTCCAAATACTCAATGAAACGATCAAGATTGTCTCTAGGGGCAGATATAATTCTAGTTTGCCAATACCATGGCAGTTTGGCTTCAAGACCTAGTATAATCATCTCAGGTTTCAGCTTTTCGTCCAAATGTGACAACCGTGAAATCCATGACCTAGCAAATTCTTTAATTGATTCCTTGCCAGCATTGAAGCGTTTTCCACTCCAGAATTCTCTTAACACATCATTTTGCTTATGGCTAGACCAATACTCATTAATGAAAGCTGTTTTAAACTCCGCTAATGTTTTACACTTCAACATAACATCAGCTGACCAACGCATGGCATCACCTGCTAAATGACTTCTAACAAATGAGATTTTCTCTCGTTCAGACCAAGTCGGTGGAATCACATCTTCAAAATCGTTCCAGAAATCTAGCGGGTGGATATTTTTATCTGGATCGAACCGCAAGAACTGCCGACACCCGATAAAAGCGGCGTTTGCAGCTACAATTTGTTGTACACTACCATTACCAGAAGTTACTGAAGCTACTTTACTCTCAATGTTAGCAATGTTAGTACTGATATTTTCTACTTTCATCTCAACATTATCTACTCTTTGTACAATGTGAGTATTATCAGTTTTGATTGCATCTATGTCAGCTTGACACATGTTTACTTTTATATTAACATCTTTAAATCTATCTGAGCACAGTTCAGATTCCGCCTCGATCTTTTCTGTTAACTTGTGCTCCAGCTTCGCATCTTCCATTTGGAAGTCTTTGCGAACCTCAGCAACTTCGGATTTAACTGTTTTATACATTTCAGAGAACTGTTGAGCAACCTTTTTCTTAATATCCTCATGGTTGCAATCTATTTTATTATTCAAACTGTCTAAATCCTCTTTCAACTTATTGCAACCAGCCTTGAAGGTATCGTCCATTACCTCCAATCGTTTATTAAAATTAGTTTGGCTGGCCATAATCTCATACTTTAATTCAGCATTACTGCTTTTGACCTGTTCACTTATTTCCGACTTTAATTCAGCTGTCATTTTTGCATTACTGGCTGACATTTTTGCATTACTGCTTTTGACCTCAGTTATTTCAGACTTTAGTTCAGCATTATTGGATTCTAATTTATTGCTCATTGCCTCAAACCGCATATTAAAATTTGTTTGACTGGCAGCTATTGCTTGTAATATAACATTTAAATCAACAGCCCCAGTATCTTTGGGTTGCTCAATAGCTAGTTTCTTTTCACACTCAGGTGACGAAAAACTAGCTCCAATACCAGAATCATCAAAACTAAATGAAACTTCTGATTGATCAGACATGTCTAACTTCTTCTGTTTGAATTCTACTATCTCTAATGACTGTTTCATTTTTAATTCATCAGAGAAACTATCATCCAATAAATTTACAATTTCAATTTTCGGCTTTACTACAGGGGTCTCTATCACTGAATCATTACCTCTTCCCACACTACTGTCAGGAGACAATACTTCATTTTTCACTTTAACACTAGTATTTTCATGCAAATGTACAATTGAATCGTGGTCTGAATTTACATTTCCCTCAACAGACATAGGTTCTAATTTAACTTTAAACTCGGTTTCTTTTGGCGGTTCCATCGCCGACAGTCTTTTAGTGCAGGTTAGTAAAATTTTTAACAGCTTTTCACTTAACTTAGTTCCTTCTGCACGACGTTGTCGGCGCGGCGTACCGGGATTGCTGTTGCGACGCAACTCGCTGAACTGCAGACGGCACTCCGACGGCTGTGATGTGTTTGCGTGGCCCGCAATAGCAGGCGCGTCTCCGGCTGCTGCAGCGGACGACTGCGGTGAGGCGAAACTGGCTTCTCGCGATGCCGGCTGCACCGCTAGACTCAGTGCCAGCTCCGTGAATCCAAATGCGATGTTAATCCAATTGCGTCGCTCACATGCACACGTAACACTTTCACTGTTCTTTTACTCAGCTGCGTGTCGCATTTCACTCGCGAATCCAAATAGTTAAAAATCACTTTCACTTAGTTGATTTCCCGGCCGATGCACCATATGTGGGGCGGCGGTTTGTTATTGGAGAAAATATTGTTGTACAAATGTTTAAATCTTGTCAGTTTCTAGCTTATAGAATGTTGTTAATACTGTCTTTCGCCGTTCTCAACACTGGCTCTCTATTTAATTTGTAGGCCCCCAGAAAGCGATTCAACAAAACTTGAAGCCTATAAATAGAGTTCCTAGTGCCCACTTTGAGAAAGATTATTATAGCTGCAGCTTGTAGCTCTATAAAGTCAGGAAGTTGTTCGGGATTTCTAAACAAAGACGACTTTCCAAAATAATTGAGTATATTCTCAAAGTCACAATTACACACACAAATATCCCTACAACCTAGCTAACAGAACAGTTCAGAGTCTATTGCGCCAATGCAACTATAAATGTCCGAAATAATTGTTGAAATGAATGCTCGCCATAATTTGATGAAATATCTCATCAAACGCCACGCTATATTAGTAGTAGAATATCTGTCCCGCGACGGCACGTGAAAATACGACAATACGCAAACTGAGGTTAGATAATGAAAATCATTCCCGAATTAACACTTTACTTGAAACGCTTTACTGGTTACTCGCATCTCGAGTAACAGAATACGGCACCCGAGGCTGATAGTAGCACTGATCCTGGCGCGGCGCGATTCCCGACACAGATGGCGTGTCATTCAGCGTCTGGAGAGAACTGGGGCCTTGTCTTCCTCGCACAGTGCTCTTATATATATATCCGCGGTGCGGACCGCTGAGGAAATGCTCGATCAAATCGGCTGGCTCGACTAGCCGCTAGGCTAGTAACGCACCACTTCAAGTTACATAATAAATTTTAGCTTCTCTTGCTGAAGGCCGATGAAGCTCCTAATTTAACTGTGCATTCAGCACGCAGGGAAGTATTGATAATAAATTTTTGACGTGGCTAACTTTAATAACATAGGCGAGAGAATTAATTTAATTGCACTGCACGCAGCAGATGGGCTCTGAACTGTCCCTTCTGAGATCCGCTATTGCTATAATTTAATAGATATTTGAAAGAAACTTTTTACAGCTTCATCATCATAGCGGACCTCCAACCTATTAAAATCTAAACATCCTAGTATGATTTATAAGCTCACTTAATCTATCTTGCTTCCTCTAGTTTTGAGATGAAAACCACAAAATCATGAATTTACACTAACATCTTAATTTGTGAAATCCAAAGTACTATTTTTATTAAATCATTATGAAAGCTGAATCTAAATACAAATTTTGCAGTCTCTAGCTCTTTTCTGTGCCGCCAATTATTTTTATAGAAAAACGTCCAAATAAAGGAAACGGCTGAAGTTATCAAGCTTATATTTAACACACATTAGTTTATCATTATTCCAGACATACTAGGAAAGTTTTATGTCATTTGCTTGATTTTTAAGGTATTGCGCAACATCTATGACGTCAGAGCTAGCAGACTGACTAACACACAATGGAAACTAATGTGAATTTGCTGCAGCGTGAGTAGGCTGCTTCCCTACAAGGTACCACGCTTCTTCGAACCCTTGTGAACGACTAATGAAAGAAATTGGTAAACTATGTAGAATACACTGCCATAAAAAACATATTGATTGGGATACACACATACTGTCATTCCAGGATGTAATTAACTCGATACCAAATGAATCTACTATGCTATCCCCGACTGTTATAATGAAAAATGTTGAACCACCTAACAAAACTAAAGAATTAGTATCCTTTCCTACATCTCGTCGACTACGACACCATGAAATAATTGACATTGCACTCAACAACATCAAACGTGCCGCAGAGCGCCGGAGAAGACAGCAAAAACAGGTTTGTGCACGCCGTTACTTTCACCTTGGACAGAAGATATTAGTACGCACACATTATTTATCCAAAAGAGGAAAGAGTAGATGTAGTAAATTTGAGCTTCTGTACGCAGGTCCATATAGAATTCGCAGCATTCCTCACCCCAATGTAGTACACGTCGAAACTTTGAGAACCAGAAAAAGCAAGGGCCATCACCATGTCTCCAATATTAAACCCTTTATTGAATGAACATACTTTATGATTTATCACACTCTAATGCCATTTTCTGATTTTTATATGACCACTTAAGCAATTATATTTATGTGACTACATACTGATGATTATTATATTTTTTCTTGGCAAGTGCCCGGCAAGGTAAGGTTAGCAGGTCGCTTTTCTTGTCGTTACACATCAGACCGTGCACATTTTCCATTTTTCGTGTATGTATGATTATTTTTCCTGTTTTGTTTGTATGCACTACGAAATCTTTAAGATATAACAAACACCAGTTGACTTTGACATTTTGCCTTATGATATCTCAACATCTTGACTATTTTACATTTTTTTTTTTTTTTTGTTTTTGCTACTACATTATGATATTCTGTGTACATTTTTGCACCTGAACACTGTCTATGTTTTTGACATAATACGTTTTCTGTCATGCAATGCTGTATGCTTAATTATATCACTAGAAACCAGTTTTTATTTAATGGGTATATGATTTAAATGCAAGATATTAATCCTTATTCATCATTTTCAGAAAGCAATAATGTGTAAAAGAACTAAATTAAACAAACCACAGTGGATTACTATGAAATGGTAATTTCACCTTCGGAATGAACGAAAGAAGATGCAATACCTCGTCACGAAGAGTAAATGGATCAGAATTAACAAACATTAACAAGAATATACTATACAAATCGTATGATAGCAGTCTTAACTAATTATTTTTCTTTCAGAATACGAGGCGATTGATGCAGGCTGTCAGACAGAACTACACATCTTAGTTTTAGTGATGAAATATAATAGAAATAAGAAACTCTATACTATGAATAGTTGTATGAAGTAAATGGTAATATGAATAATGAATAATGAAGTGTTTTTTTTTTCAGATGATAATGAATAGTAATGAATTGTTATATGAAGAATATGCTAATATGAATAATGAAGATTTTCTTTGCAGGTGATGATAGTAATGAAGTTATGGTAATATGAATAATGAAGTTTTTCTTTGCAGATGAGAATAATGATCAAGTTTATATATTTACTGTTAGTTAAGAAATGCTATGTAGTTATTTAAGTATTTGTTGCAGTTCGTTTTGACAGTATGTCTTATGTCCCATGGTATAATGACTGAATGTTTTGGAAAGGACAGCCGGCCGCGGTGGTCTCGCGGTTCTAGGCGCTCAGTCCGGAGCTGCGCGACTGCTACGGTCGCAGGTTCGAATCCTGCTCCGGGCATGGATGTGTGTGATGCCTTTAGGTTAGTTAGGTTTAAGTAGCTCTAAGTTCTAGGGGACTGATGACCACTGATGTTAAGTCCCATAGTGCTCAGAGCCATATGAACCATTTGGAAAGGACAGCTAGAGTACATACATATTGAGTACACGTTTCATTACCTGTTAATTCGACGTTCACTACTTTTCAGCATAATATGCGTTTCTTCTTTCAGCTTAATAATTCATTTTGTATTTTTTCCAGGAGAAGCTATTCATGAAATTAATGTGCTATAAGCAGTTAGTTATTAAACCTGTTCTAGTAATTGCATTTTTTTTACCCATTTGTGTGTGTCATTCATGAATGTGATCGCATATACTCTACTTGTTTCAAAACCTTGATACAGCTGACTCATGACGAATGACGTTACTAATCCTTATTTGCAGCAGTAAGTCAAAAGCAAATATTTTTATGCCCCAGCAATTAATTATCGATCACAACGCAATGCATTGCTAGCACAAAAAAATGTATTACCAGTCCCAAATAATGCTACCAGTTTAAGAGAGTTCTGAGTAATACTGAATGATGTTTTCTAACCACAGACCTTGAGTAATAGTTACAGTGTGTTACATATTAAATATGTCCTATGTCACTTGAATGATGACTTCTGAATAATACTGAATAATATTTTATAAAACTATATGAATACCTTATAACTGGCCAATGAATGCTACTGTTTCTTATATTTTAAATTTGTCTTATGTCACTTACATGCTATTATATATGAATACCAGTAGCTTGATGCTACACTCATTAGCTCCTGTTTTGAATGATGACTTCTGATGGTTTGTAACTGGCCAATGAGTGCCAATGATTACTACAACTAGATGAATTATGTAAATGGTATGCCATTAATTAACTCTTGCTTTGAATGATCACTTTTGAATTATGCATAAAAATTGTTTGTAACTGTCCAATGAGTGCCAATGTTCACTGTAATCAGATGACTTATGAACAATATTCTGTAATACTCCATATATAGTACAGAAATATTTAGTAACTAGGGAATGAGTGCCACCAATTACTCAAATCGGTTGATAGACTAGTGTAATTCTCAATGATGACTAGCATACGACTTAATGTCCTTCACCTTCTGACCTAATTACCAGAAATTACTGCAAAATCCGTTTGTCCTGTCCATCCTCATGATCATGGTGCACTATACTTGGTTTTTGCACTAATACTACGTTGGTGAAAGAGTACAGATTCTGCAAGAGTGTGGAGTTGACACATCATGCTGTCCACCACCTTGAGCGATGGAGATGTTATTATGGTCCCACTGTTTGGTGTACCTAATGTACTACCAAATTGATAACATTGAATATTAATACGACATTTCAGTGTCTTGGCTACACTGATTAATACTTCAGGGAAGAGAACATCAGATTGTCTCACTTGGTGATGTGCTTCTGTAGAAAGATATGGTCTTTCAGTGCAGCTACGTGCAACCTACTGTGCTTTCCTAGTTCTTGTAAAATGGTAAAAAAAAGTATATACAGTGCGTGGGCACTTTATGTCATTTGTTAATATGTTTTGTACTCATTGCGTATACATTTTGTGATTTCGTGATATGTTCTGTACTCAGTGCATGTGCACTCTATTTCATTTCATGTTCTGCATTTATATATATATATATATATATATATATATATATATATATATATATATATATGTATATGTATATACTCTGTGACTGTAAACTTAGTTAATTAAGAAAAATTTGTTGCTCATGGCAAGTCCAATTGACTCACCATCACTGCCAAATGTTTGCCCCCCCAGTGGAGGGTTATGTAAGAGGTCCGAGCAGATGTAATTTTATGTAAGAGGTCCGAGCAGATGTAATTTTATGTAAGAGGTCCGAGCAGATGTAATTTCGATGTATGGCTCATGCGCTGCCTGCGATATGCAAGGTCTCTGACCAGAGAGCAGTGTTGACTGAGTAGGAACTGTGTAGCTGTAGCAGTAAGTTGTTGCTAGTCTGCGCTGGTCTGGAGTCTGCTCTGGTCTAGTATAGTGTATCGTGTTGGCTGGGCCGGTCGCGGTGCAGCGATGCCGGAGCCTGAGTATTATTGTATAAGGTAAAAAGCAGCCTCGGGCATATCTACTAATCATATCTGAACTCCCATGCAAATGTTTTAAAAATGTCCTAATAATAATCTTTGTCATATAAAGTAATTTTTTTTACAAGCATTCATTTCAATTTAAAGAATTTACTAATTTCTCCAATCCATGATCATTCCGATTGTTGCAAAAGAAAAATCAGTTGCTTCCTTTCATAAATGACAAATCTATCGGCCAGCATTGCACCGAGCTGTGCCGGAAAAATTTATTGTAAGAGCAGATATTTGGCGCCTTTATTGAGGTAAGAATTTTTCCTTTTTTTTATTCAGAATGATCTTACAGGGCCATGACGCAGCACTGCTGTCGTCCAAAATTTACCAGGTTACTGAATTTATTTTTTATTACGAGGTTTAGGAATTTTTCTGTTTCGAGCTTACATTAAATGAGAAAAGAATTTTGTGGGTACCTTAAATGGGAAACAAATTTTGTGTGGAGGTTAAATGTGAATGAATTCTTGTAGGGAGGTTATAAAAGGGAACCAATTTTGTTCTGAGGTTACACTAAAAAAAATTAGAATCATATTCCATATTATTATTATTTATACTATTTTGTGGGGAGGTTACAACATCGAATCACTAATTCGAGTGGTCCAATTTGGCAATACTAAAAACGTAAAATTTTCTATGTATTGCAGCGTATAACAGTTTGTGGATTTCAAACGCTCATAATACATTAACGACGCTAACAGTAGTGTTCCATGTTCAAATTAAAATATGTCACATACATGAGTGGATTATTCTTCAGCACAGAGGAATGTGAACTGTAAGTCAGGACTAAATAACAAAACTGTAGAGACGATCGAGTTCACGCAGTTAATGTGCACATACTGCTTCAGAAACTTTTGAAGTGAATTTACGCGAGTATTCACACTTACACCTGTTAGCAGAAGGCAAGGCTCTAGTCTTCATTTCTTGTTGTCTTCCATGAGAAAAACTACACTTATTTAATTTGAACAGTGATTCATGCTAACTGAAATATAATTGTGTTTCCTATCATTACTCACTAACTAGCTCAGTGTAACATCTTATCAGAACTACTCTCACTGGATTTGAACAATGAATCTTGCTTACTCACGTATACTTCTCGCTCGCGTCATGTCGGACGAACATTTGACTCCAGCACTCTCACAGGAAATGTCAAGTTAATGTTAAATGATGTCAATGTAGCTCACATGCAAGCGGAAAGTTCAAAATTTTCAAATTGCTCTGAGCACTATGGGACTCAACATCTGAGGTCATCAGTCCCCTAGAACTTAGAGCTACTTAAACCTAACTAACCTAAGGACATCACACACATCCATGCCCGAGGCAGGATTCCAACCTACGACCGTAGTGGTCGCGCGGTTCCAGACTGAAGCGCCTAGAACCGCTCGGCCACACCGCTCGGCCACGGAAAGTTCAAATGTATAATATCTGTGGCTGTGTGTCGACTTACTAGATCAATAACAAATCAATATTATGGGATTCCCGTATCAAACACACTTTGTGATACCATCCTCAGTTCACCGATAATTGCGATTGTATCTCTTTCTTCAGCAGAGTTATTCTAATTACACTTATAAAGAGTAGGATTCGTGTCTGTTGAATTAACACGTTATTCTAAAGTATTCGCGAAAATTCGGTACTTTTCTAAACTATTTCGAAATATAGTCAAACGTTATTTGTATCTTTTTATGTAAGACATCTTGGCCATTAAATAATTTAGCCTCCAGATTTCACTTTACAGGAGTAATAACAACCGCAACACGGATCGAATATTTTTTTCAAATGTAATTTACGTAATATTTAATGGAAGCTGCTACCCCCATGAACCATGGACCTTGCCGTTGGTGGGGAGGGTTGCGTGCCTCAGCGATACAGATAGCCGTAGCGTAGGTGCAACCACAACGGAGGGGTATCATTTGAGAGGCCAGTTGTGGTTCTGGATGATTGACTGATCTGGCCTTGTATCATTAACCAAAACGGCCTTGCTGTGCTGGTACTGCGAACGGCTGAAAGCAAGGGGAAACTACAGGCGTAATTTTTCCCGAGGGCATGCAGCTTTACTGTGTGATTAAATGATGATGGCGTCCTCTTGGGTAAAATATTACGGAGGAAAAATAGTCCCCCATTCGGATCTCCGGGCGGGGACTACTCAGGAGGACGTCGTTATCAGGAGAAAGAAAACTGGCGTTCTACGGATCGGAGCGTGGAATGTCAGATCCCTTAATCGGGCAGGTAGGTTAGAAAATTTAAAAAGGGAAATAGATAGGTTAAACAAGGCATATTGGGAATTAATGAAGTTCGGTGGCAGGAGGAACAAGACTTTTGGTTAGGTGAATACAGGGTTATAAATACAAAATCAAATAGGGGTAATGCAGGAGTAGGTTTATTAATGAATAAAAAATAGGAGTGCGGGTAAGCTACTACAAACAACATAGTGAACGCATTATTGTGGCCACGATAGACACGAAGCCCATGCCTACTACAGTAGTACAAGTTTATACGCCAACTGGCTCTGCAGATGGTGAAGAAATTGATGAAATGTATAATGAGATAAAAGAAATTATTCAGGTAGTGAAGGGAGACGAAAATTTAATAGTCATGGGTGACTGGAATTCGGCAGTAGGAAAAGGGAGAGAAGGAAACGAAGTAGGTGAATATTGATTGGGGGTAAGAAATGAAAGAGGAAGCCGTCTGGTAGAATTTTGCACAGAGCGCAACTTAATCATAGCTAACACTTGGTTCAAGAATCATAAAAGAAGACTGTATAATTGGAAGAAGCCTGGAGATACTGACAGGTTTCAGATAGATTATATTATGGTAAGACAGAGATTTAGGAACCAGATTCTAAACTGTAAAACATTTCCAGGGGCAGATGTGGACTCTGACCACAATCTATTGGTTATGAACTGTAGATTAAAACTGAAGAAAGTGCAAAAAGGTGGGATTTTAAGGAGATGGGGCCTGGTTAAACTGACTAAACCAGAGGTTGTACAGAGTTTCAGGGAGAGCATAAGGGAATAATTTAAAGGAATGGGGGAAAGAAATACAGTAGAAGAGGAATGGGTAGCTTTGAGGGATAAAGTAGCGAAGGCAGCAGAGGATAAAGTAGGTAAAAAGACGAGGGCTACTAGAAATCCTTGGGTAACAGAAGAAATATTGAATTTAATTGATGAAAGGAGAAAATATAAAAACGCAGTAAATGAAGCAGGCAAAAAGGAATACAAACGTCTCAAAAATGAGATTGACAGGAAGTGCAAAATGGCTAAGCAGGAAGGCTAGGGGACACATGTAAGGATTTAGAGGCTTATCTCACTAGGGGTAAGATAGATACTGCCTACAGGAAAATTAAAGACACATTTGGAGAAAAGAGAACCACTCGTTTGAATATCAATAGCTCAGATGGAAACCCAGTTCTAAGCAAAGAAGGGAAAGCAGAAAGGTGGAAGGAGTATATAGAGGGTCTATACAAGGGCGATGTACTTGAGGACGATATTATGGCAATGGAAGAGGATGGAGATGAAGATGAAATGGGAGATATGATGCTGCGTGAAGAGTTTGATAGAGCGCTGAAAGACCTGAGTCGAAACAAGGCCCCGGGAGTAGACAACATTCCATTGGAACTACTGACGGCTTTGTGTTAGCCAGTCCTGACAAAACTCTACCATCTGGTGAGCAAGATGTATGAGACAGGTGAAATACCCTCAGACATCAACAAGAATAAAAAATGGCTCTGAGCACTATGCGACTTAACTTCTGAGATCATCAGTCGCCTATAACTTAGAACTACTTAAACCTAACTAACCTAAGGACATCACACACATCCATGCCCGAGGCAGGATTCGAACCTGGGAGCGTAGCGGTCACGCGGTTGCAGACTGAAGCGCCTAGAACCGCACGGGCTCACCGGCCGGCCAAGAATAATATAATAATTCCAATTCTTAAGAAAGCAGGTGTTGACAGATGTGAAAATTACCGAACTATCAGTTTAATAAGTCACGGATGCAACATACTAACGCGAATTATTTACAGACGAATGGAAAAACTGGTAGAAGCCGACTTCGGGGAAGATCAGTTTGATCTTAGAAAATAGATTAAGGAAAGGCAAACCAACGTTTATTGTATTTGTAGACTTAGAGAAAGCTTTTGACAATGTTGACTGGAATACTCCCTTTCAAATTCTAAAGATGGCAGGGGTAAAATACAGGGAGCGGAAGGCTATTTAAAATTTGTGCAGAAACCAGATGGCAGTTATAAGAGTCGCGGGACACGAAAGGGAAGCAGTGGTTGGGAAGGGAGTGAGACAGGGTTGTAGCCTCTCCCCGATGTTATTCAATCTGTATATTGAGCAAGTAGTGAAGGAAACAAATGAAAAATTCGGAGGAGGTATTAAAATCCACGGAGAAGAAATAAAAATGTTGAGGTTCACCGATGAAATTGTAATTGTCACAGACAGCAAAGGACTTGGAAGAGCAATTGAACGGAATGGACAGTGTCTTGAAAGGAGGATATAAGATGAACATCAACAAAAGCAAAAGGAGGATAATGGAATGTAGTCGAATTAAGTCGGGTGGCAAGGAAAGCGTTCCTGAAGAAGAGAAATTTGTTAACATCGAGTATAGATTTAAGAGTCAGGCAGTCGTTTCTGAAAGTAATTGTATGGAGTGTAGCCATGTATGGAAGTGAAATATGGACGATAAATAGTTTGGACAAGAAGAGAATAGAAGCTTTCGAAATATGGTGCTACAGATGAATGCTGAAGATTAGATGGGTAGATCACACAACTAATGAGGAGGTATTGAATAGGATTGGGAAGAAGAGAAGTTTGTGGCACAACTTGACGAGAAGATGGGACCGGTTGGTAGGACATGTTCTGAGGCATCAAGGGATCACAAATTTAGTATTGGAGGGTAGTGTGGTGGGTAAAAATCGTACAGAGAGACCAAGAGATGAATACACTAAGCAGATTCAGAAGGATGTAGGTTGCAGTACGTACTGGGAGATGAAGAAGCTTGCACAGGATAGAGTAGCTTGGAGAGCTGCATCAAACCAGTCTCAGGACTGAAGACAACAACGACAACAATGGAAATTGTTGTTCACTAAACGTAAAACTGCTATTAGGTTTTAAAAATACATTAAATTTTTTCATGTATATTTCAATATTTTGTAACAGCTAAATATATACAGCTTTTTATATCGGGCATATTTTGAAATCTCAAAATTTTATAAAGTAATTTTACCCGTTATTATATTACTCTGAATTTTGCAAGACTGAAAAATATATGTTTATATAAAATTGTTAATATACAAAAACCAGATGTCATTATAATCATTAATTTGAACAATGCAGCTTCTAGAATATTCTTGAACTTCATATTTTCATATATAAATCTGAACAGGCATCGAGTCATCTATCAGTAGTTAGCAGTAAAGTATTTGCATTAACCTTTGTTTCAGCGAACATGCAACATGTCTTCTGTCTCGTAAGGCGCGAGTGACAAGCTCTCTTTAGTGCTAAAAATCTGAATGGTGTATTTTTACTGTTATCGCAAGTTAAAATTTGAAATAAAACGTATGCTGTGATACCGTGGAAAATATTCTTCACTTTGTCAGTAAGAAACGCAAAGCCTGAGGTCTACTCCTACCAAAACGAAGAACATTATATTAAAAGACAAACAAAAGGTGAGTAATCCTTTTTCATTTTATTATCCATCCAACTTTTTAGTAATGGATTTCTCTTCCCGTGAATTTTATAAATTTATTATTCTTATACATTAGCAATTTGTGAAGCTAGAAGAGTGGGTAATTCGGATAAAAAACCTGGAAGAGTTGTTTTGTAGGTAATTTTGGGAAGAGGTTAACTTCACCTACTAGTCGTTTAAATTCTGGTGCTTCATTTTTTTCGTAAAAAAATTTCTTCACTCACAATCAATCGTTCACTCTCGGACGTTGAAGAACCAACATTCGTCGAGGCCATTACTTTTCTAACAGCTTGTTTCCTACCGCTTATTTATCTGAAGTACTGTCAAAGCCGTGACATTTCCGTAAGGTCGGTAATTATAGAGTCAGAACCCCTATTCACTTATGCCACGAATACAACTTACGGATTTCATCAAAAACGTAAGATGACCTAAAGTTGCTGCAGTCTTTTGCACCGTCTGTTCCCAGAGTGCACTTATGTTATCTAAATATTAATGAGTAAGAATTATGTATTGATGACAGATTTATTTCGTGAAGACAGTTCACAATGCACAGTAGCAACAGCTATCAGCAGCATGTTCTCATTGTTGCCAAGGCAGTGTCAGGAATAAAGTTTTACGTGTCAGCGAGCTATTCTAAAGTCAGTTGCCTTCGAAATACCTCCTAATATCTCTCTAAAATCTATTTATAGACATGCCTCTGCCCATATGCTAAAGGGATGGGCGGTAACGAAAATGAAGTATTCCTTCATAGTAGAACTAAGCTGCCTGACGCCAAACCCTATTTTCATTTATATTAACACTAACTTAAAAAGAGATTTCCTTTTGGATATTAAATTAGTCAAATGTCTAGTAATGTTGTAGCGCCTATACTTTATTCTACTATTCGTTCCATAACTTGTTCTGCCATATTAACAAAATTAGTAATGAATTGGAAACTTTAAAAGATTACGAGCTGAAGTGTACAACGACTCATTTTAAAGGAATTTTTGTGCTGATATCAAAATAGCTCATTGGTTTTGCGAGACTGTCACATTTGCCAAGTTATTGAGAATTTAATAATATAATTGACACTTTAGGAATATTAAGTCAGTAGATACGTTAGTCTTACATTTGTATGCTAAAACACAATATTTTGTCCTCCAGCACTACTTCAATGAACACTATTTTTAAAAACAGTCGCTTAGTTGCATTTTAAAATTGCACATTTAGCCAAATGAGTAGGTCCCCAATAAAACATATTGTCTTAGTATGATCTTTGATTTCTATACGGGATGAACACTAACAAAATCGATAAACTGCAGGGACGGATTCCTGGATGGAAATGGAGTAAAAAAGCTCCTATCAAGATGTGTCCGAAAATGGACGGCAAGCGTGCAACGGCAACACATCGCTCCGGAACACAGCTGCATCGCATCTACGTCACATAAGATGCTCAAAGTGGCCTCCATGGGATTGAAGGTGACACGGATAGTAGCGGCTGTCATGCAGGACACACATAATCCAACACTATGCGGGGTGGAGGGGGGGGGGGGGGTGGAGGGGCCCTTGCCCGGAACTTGTATAAGGATTCGTCTCAATATCCTGTAGAACCCGGTCCTCCAGGTCTGATGTACGCATAGACCGCCGCCTCCCTGCGCGTTCGTTTGTCTCAGAAGAGCCATGACCACACAGACGGCCAGAAAGGACGTTAAGTGTTTTGTGATGTGGCTGGTGTCTTGTTTTGGAATAGACGTGTGCTGCCTCTCGATCTTTTCCATCTGCTTGGCCGCACACAAAAACCATCTCGATTTGTTCCTGACGTGAATAGTGAACCATTCTGCTGCTTACAATACGCTGCGTCAATTACACAGCCTGAAACACATAAGGAACGCTATTCTACATCGCTATTCTACATCTACATCCATACTCCGCAAGCCACCTGACGGTGTGTGGCGGAGGGTACCTTGAGTGCCTCTATCGTTTCTCGCTTCTATTCCAGTCTCGTATTGTTCGTGGAAAGAAAGATTATCGGTATGCCTCTGTGTGGGCTCTAACCTCTCTGATTTTATCCTCATGGTCACTTCGCGAGATATTCGTAGGAGAAAGCAATATACTGCTTGATCCTCGGTGAAGGTATGATGTCGAAACTTCAACAAATGCCCGTACAGAGCTACTGAAAGTGTTCCACTGGAGTTTATCTATCATCTCCGTAATGCTTTCGCAATTACTAAATGATCCTGTAACGAAGCGCACTGCTCTCCGTTGGATTTCTTTGTCTCTTCTATCAACCGTATCTGGTACGGATCCCACACTGGTGACCAATATTCAAGCAGTGGGCGAACAAGTGTACTGTAACCTACTTCCTTTGTTTTCGGATTGCATTTCCTTAGGATTCTTCCAATGAATCTCAGTCCGGCATCTGCTTTACCGACGATTAATTTTATATACTCATTCCATTTTAAATCACTCCTAATGCCTACTCCCAGATAATTTATGGAATTAACTGTTTCCAGTTGCTGACCTCCTATATTCTAGCAAAATGATGAGGGATCTTTCTTTCTACGTATTCGCAGCACATTACACTTGTCTACATTGAGATTCAATTGCCATTCCCTGCCCCATGCGTCAATTCGTTGCAGATCTTCCTGCATTTCAGTACAATTTTACATTGTTAGAACCTCTCTCTATACTACAGCATCATCCGCAAAAAGCCTCAGTGAACTTCCGATGTCATCCACAAGGTCATTTATGTATATTGTGAATAGCAACGGTCCTACAACACTCCCCTGCGGCACACCAGAAATCACTCTTACTTCGGAAGTCTTCTCTCCATTGAGAATGAAATGCTGCGTTCTGTTACCTAGGAACTCTTCAATCCAATCACACAATTGGTCTCATAGTCCATATGCTCTTACTTTGTTCATTAAACGACTATGGGGGACTGTATCGAACGCCTTGCGGAAGTCAAGAAACACGGCATCTACCTGGGAACCCGTGTCTATGGCCCTCTCAGTCTCGTGGACGAATAGCGCGAGCTGGGTTTCACACGACCGTCTTTTTCGAAACCCATACTGATTCCTACAGAGTAGATTTCTAGTCTCCAGAAAAGTCATTATACTCGAACATAATACGTGTTCCAAAATTCTACAACTGATCGACGTTAGAGATATAAGTCTATAGTTCTGCACATCTGTTCGACGTCCCTTCTTGAAAACGGGGATGACCTGTGCCCTTTTCCAATCCTTTGGAACGCTACGCTCTTCTATACACCTACGGTACACCGCTGCAAGAAGGGAAGCAAGTTCCTTCGCGTACTCTGTGTGAAATCGAACTGGTATCCCATCAGGTCCAACGGCCTTTCCTCGTTTGAGCGATTTTAATTGTTTCTCTATCCCTCTGTCGTCTGTTACGATATCTACCATTTTGTCATCTGTGCGATAATCTAGAGAAGGAATTACAGTGCAGTCTTCCTCTGTGAAACAGCTTTGGAAAAGGACATTTAGTATTTCGGATTTTAGTCTGTCATCCTCTGTTTCAGTACCATTTTGGTCACAGAGTGTCTGGACATTTTGTTTTGATCCACCGTGGAAACGATGCATTTCCGGACAAATGTTCGTAGGACCTTTTTTCCTCCACTTAGGAATCCGTTCCTGCAGTTTGCAGGTTTTATTTATGATTTATGTTCACCCTGTAGACACTCCATTCATGGTAGCAAAATATGCGGTGATGGATTTAACTGGTTTCAATATCCGAAATATGGATTCTTACAGTAATCTTAAACTTCAGTTCCCTATATAACTACTTCGTGGCAGCTATGTTGTAATTAGCCAAGAAACGAAATACAAGCATCTTCGGCTGTCACTTTCAGACACATGGAGTTCTACATCCAGGTAGTCTAGATAGCCCTGAGCAGTAATTATGCCTCCAGTGGAAGTACAAAGGTGCAACAGGCTGCAGGGCACGTTGAACTCACTTCTCTTCGGCCATCCATCTCAAATAGATCGGCAGCTTTGCTAAGCCATCGTTTTCTCACCGCCACTGTTGCTGCTCTCTACATATGCCGGAGCGTTCCAAGATCTTCCTCGTGGCGACAAGGTAATACAGTTTGACAGAACACTCTTCCACTAATGTTAATGTAATAATAGAGATTGTCCCCCCCCCCTTCCCCATGAGCCATGGACCTTGCTATCGGTGGGGAGCCTTGGAAGCCTAAGTGATACATACACCTGTGCCGTTCGTGCGACTGCAACGGAGGGTCATCTGTTTAGGGGCCAGACAACCGTGTGGATTCTGAAGAGAGGCAGCAACCTTTTCAGTATCTGCAGGGGCAAAAGTCTGGTTGATTGACTGATGCGGCCTTTTAACACCAACCAAAACCGCCTTCCTGTGCTTGTACTGCGAACGGCTGAAAGCAAGCGGAAACTAAAGCCGTAATTTCTCCCGAGGGCATATAGCTTTACTGTATGGTTAAACGATGATGGTTCCCTCTTGGGTAAAATAAAATACTCCTAAGGTAAAATAGTCCCCCATTCCCATCTCCGGGTCAGGGACTACTCAAGGAGATGGCGTCATCAGGAGAAACAAAATTGGCGTTCTACGATTCGACGCGTGGAATGATAGATCCCTTGAACGGGTAAGGAAATGGATAGTTAGAAGTTACTTGTAGTGGGAATTAGTGGTTTTCGGTGACAGGAGGAATACGACTTTTGGTCATGTGGATAGAAGTTTATAAATAAAAAATCACCTTGCATTAATGCAGGAGCAGGTGTAACAGTCAATAAGAAGATAGGAATGCGGATAAGCTACTAAGAACAGCATAGTGAACGCTATATCGTACCCAAGATAGACACGAAGTACACAGCTACCACTGTGGTATAAGTTTATATGCCAACTAATTCCGCAGATGAAGAGATTGACGAAATATATGATGTGATAAAAGAGATTATTCGGAGAGCTTAGGGAGACGAAAATGTAATTGTGATGGGATACTGGGATTCAACAGTATGAAAAGAAAGATAAGAAAAAATTTTAGGTCAGTATGGACGGGGAAAAAGAATAAGACGGAAAGCCACCTGGTAGAATTCTGCACAAGCATAATAGAATCGTGCCATTTCTAACTCTTGGTTTAAGAATCCTAAAAGAAGCTGCCTGGTAGAATTCTGCACACGCCGTAATAGAATCTTGCCATCGCTAACAGTTGGTTTGAGAATCGTAAAAGAACGTTGTATACTTGGAAGAGACCTGGAGACATCGGAAGCTTACAGACTGATTTATATAATAGTAAAGAAGATTTCGAAACCAGATTTTAAATTGTAAAACATTACCTGGGGAGACGTGGACACTAAAAAAATTGCAGATCGGTAGGAAATTAAAGTTATGGGACATGAATAAGTTGTCAGAACAAAAGATTGAGAGATTCAATGGGAGTGTTAGGCAACTGTTGACTGCAACAGTGGAAAGGAATACGGCGGAAAACGAATGGACAACTTTAAGAGATAAAATAATGAAGGCAGCAGAGGATCAAATAAGTAAAAAGACAAGGCCAAGTAGAAATCCTTGGATAACACAGCAGATACTGATTGCAATTGTTGAAGAGAGAAAATATTAAAAATACAGCAAATGAAGTAGGTGATAGGAAATACAACCGTCCTAAAATTAGGTTGACATGAAGTGCAAAATGGCTAAGCAGGAATGGCTAAAGCAATAATTTAAGGATTTATAAGCATATTTCACTAGGGGAAAGATTGATGCTGCGTACTGGAAAATTAAAGAGGCTTTGGGAGAAAAGAGACGCAGCTGTATGAATATTAAGAGATCCGACAGAAAACCAAAACTAAGCAAAGAAGGGAAAGCTGAAAGGTGGAAGGAGCAGATATACGGTCTGTACAGGGGAGATGAGACTGAAGGGAATATTATAGAAATTGAAGAGAGCTTAAATGGGCATGAGAAGAGAGGTATTACAATGCGAGACGAATCTGACAGAACAATGAAAAATTTAACTTGAAACAAGGCCTTTGAGTTGACAACATTCAGTCAGAACTATCGTCAGCCTTGGGAGAGCCAGACATAACAAAAGTCTTTCATCTGGCGTGCAAAATGTATGAGACAAGCAAAATACTCTCAGACTTCAAGAAGAATGTAATAATTCCAATTACAGAGAAAGCAGTTGCTGATAGGTGTGAAAATGACTGACTATCAGTTTTATAAGTCATGGTTGCAAAATAGTAACACGAATTCTTTACAGAAGAATGGAAAATTGGTAGAAGCCGACCGCCAGGAAGACCAGTTTGGATTCCGGACAAATGTAGGAATACGTGAGGCAATACTGACTCTACGACGTATCTTAGAAGATAGGTTAAGTAAAGGCAAACCTACTTTTATAACATCTAGGACTTGGAGAAAACTTTTAACAGTGCAGACTGGAATAATCTCTTTCAAATTCTGAAGGCAGCAAGGGTAAGACACACGGAGCGAAAGACTATTTACAGCTTCTGTAGAAAGCAGACAGCAGCTGTAAGAGTCGAAGGGAATGAAAGGGAAGCAGTGGTTGAGAAGGAAGTGAGACAAAATTGTAGCAAATTCCCGATGTTATTGCAATAAAGGAAACCAAAGAACAATTTTGAGTAGGAATTAAAGTTCAGGGGAAAGAAACAAATCTTTTAGGATTTGCTGAAGACATTGTAATTCTATCAGATAGCAAAGTGGAGGGGATATTAAATGTAAGCTGGCAGTGGGAAGGTAAGTTTTACGAAGTCTCTTCTGAAGGTATCTGTCTTGAGTGCAGCCACGTACGGAAATCAAACACGAACGATGAACAGTTTAGACAAGAAGATAATAGAAGATTGTGAAATGTGATGCAATAGAAGAATGCTGAACATTAGATGGGTAGATCACGTAACTAATACAGCGGTATTAAAATGAATTGGAGAGGTAGGAAATTTGTGGCACAACTTGACCAAAATTAGGGATCGGTTGATAGGATAGATTGTGAGACATCAATCATCAATTTAGTACTGGAGGGGAGAGTGTGTGTATGGGGTGGGGGGGGGGTGAACACAGTAAGCAGATTCAGATTGCAGTAGTTATTCGGAGATAATGAGGTTTGCACAGCATAGAGGTAACATGGAGGCTGAATCAATTTTGATTTGAAGAACAGAGAATATATTTCAATAAATGATATTATAAAGAAATATTAATTTTCATATTTCATTTCTAAGTACAGTACAATTACACATTATACTTGTTTTCTCAGCTACAGATCTATTCAGTAGTGTTATTAATTCAATTACTCAAGCGGGCTTGGCGAAAATTACAAATCTGTCGTATTAGCTATAATGTAGAACAATTTCGCTCTCATTTCCGCAGCTAACTTTCTCAAACTTTACGTTTAACTCTTTCCGTAATAGTCATAGAAGAACGCGCACGTTCACACAGATATGCAGTACAGAACACTTATGTTGCTGCTACTGAAGGAAAAGCGTACAATCCGATTGCCGTCGTTTGAAAAGCGAGTTACTATGTGGACCGGTAGAGAGCGCCAGCAGCAGAAGAGAGAGACGTGTAGTGCCACAACTGGAGGTTATACGTACACAAAGCAGTGGAATTCATCACACTGGTTACTCATTTAAAACTTTATCTATGGGTGCACTAAATGAAGAGAAGGAAGTTTCGAATTATTCTATCACAAGTTCGTCATTTGTTTTACTTGCTGAATATGCTGGTTCCGCTACACCTTTAACGCCACTACTAAACATAGCGTCGTGTCGGGACGCACTGTTTGGAAATCTCTGGCTAGGCCACCACTCTGTCCTGCTGGACTCTGCAGAATACGTCGTGTGCCTTGCTTAGCTCTATCGGAGAGCAGACTCGAGAACATTTCCTCTCGATATCTGTGCTAACATGGTCCGTACCTTGTGGAATACCTCGAAGTTTGTGTCGCAATCAAGTGCCATTGATTGCATCACGTGAAAGACGCCGAACTTCTGAAGCATCAGACCCTCCTACTTCGTTTATCTCCTTGTGGACTTCCCTTTTTTCTTGGTTACTAGGATAAGGCGGCCAGACTTGTCCTAACGTTTGATGGCTGGTAAGAACGGCAACTGTAGACGTTCTTCATATCTGAAGGTTACAGTACCCTTTGCAGTAGATATTACAGTTGACATTACGGCTTAAGCCACCTCTACGTTTTTACTAAATATTTACTTAACAGCAAGCCGTCAAATCAGTCCAAACAGACATTTTTCGCGTTCACTTCCCATACTTGCACAGCTGTTAAAAAAAAATGCAGGAGCCTGAACTTCGGCTCCGCAGCATTTCGTTACGTCATAGACCCAGCTCATGGCATGGAGGGAACTGCACTGCGTATTGTCGAGATCTATCAGAATCACCAAACTCTCCTTGTGCGCTTGCGAAGACTGCGCCGATATCTTTGAGTTGTGTCGCCCACATATAAAATTAAACGGACACATCGTCGTACACTATGTGATCAAAAGTATCCGGACACCTGGCTGAAAATGACTTACAAATTCGTGGCGCCCTTCATCGGTAATGCTGGATTTCAATATGGTGTTGGCCCACCACTAGCTACCCTTGGCAGGCATACGTTCAGTCAGGTACTGGAAGGCTTCTTGGGGAATGGCAGCTCAATCTTTACGGAGTGCTGCACTGAGGAGAGGTATCGATGTCGGTCGGTGAGGCCTGGCACGAAGTCGGCGTTCCAAAACATCCTAGAGGTGTTCTATAGGATTCAGGTCAGGGACTCTGTGCAGGCCAGCCCATTAAAGGGATGTTATTGTCGTGTAACCACTCCGCCACAGGCCGTGCATTATGAACAGGTGCTCGATCGTGTAGAAAGATGCAATCGCCATCCCAGAATTGCTCATCAACGGAGTGATATAAGAAGGTGCTTAAAACATCAATGTAGCCCTGTGCTGCGATAGTGCCACTCAAAACGATAAGGGGTGCAAGCCCCCTCCATGAAAAACACGACCACACCACAACACCACCGCCCCCGAATTTTACTGTTGGCACTACACACGCTGGCAGATGACGTTCACCGGGCATTCGCCACAGCCACACCCTGCCATCGGATCGCCGCATTGTTTACCGCTATTCGTCACTCCACACAACGTTTTCCCACCGTTCAATCGTCCAATGTTTACGCTCCTTAAACCAAGCGAGGCGTCGTTTGGCATTTACCGGATTATGAGCATCCGCTCGACCATGAAATCCAAGTTTTCTCACTTTCCGCCTAACTGTCATAGTACTTGCAGTGGATCCTCTTGCAGTTTGGAATTCCTGTGTGATGGTCTAGAAAGATGGCTGCCTTTTACACATTACGACCGTCTTCAACTGTCGGGGTCTCTGTCAGTCAACAGATGAGGTCGGTCTGTACGTTTTTGTGCTGTACGTGTCCCTTCTCGTTTCCTCTTCACTATCATATCGGAAACAGTGGACCTAGAGATGTTTAGGAGTGTAGAAATCTCGCGTACAGGCGTGTGACACAAGTGACACCCATCACCTGACCACGTTCGAAGTCCGTGAGTTCCGCGGAGCGCGCCATTCTGGTCTCTCACGATGTCTAATGACTACTGATTTCGCTGATACGGAGCACCTGGCAGTAGGTGGCAGCACAGTGCACCTAATACCAAAAACATATGTTTTTGGGGGTGTCCTGGTTCTTTTGATCATATAGTGCACCTCAAGATGAACAAACAAGACTAGTTGTGGAGTGTCATAATTACAAACAGAATTATCCTCTAGATAATACACATGTACCTTAATTATAGAAAAGAAAAACTGTTGCGAAGTTTTATTTTTGAGCAACTTGGTTCAAATCAAGGATTGATTCGGAATATTCCGGAGCATAACTGTGGCTTGCGTTAAGAGACAACTCTATTGCGCAATTGCGAGCATAGTGGACAGTGCAGGCATAGCGGTCATTTGAGTTGGAGCACGTACATTACTGAAATCATACTGACACTGCGTAAACGAGGTGATTTACGGCAGTATGAACTTTTATTAGCGACTGTATACTGAGTTCATAGTTACGGTCTACTGAGCGAATTTTAGTGTAAGCTTTTAAGCGAAAGCTTAGTAACTAAGTGAGGGATTGACTTTCATATGTTTCCTAACAATACTGAGACGAAACGAAAATGAATAAGTGCTTGCAAATGTGCAGCTTTGTTTTGAGTTGAAAATGCTCGCGTCTGCTCAGATCCATTTCACTCATTCGGATTACGAAAGTGATTTCAAAAGTGAACTGTTGAATGTTGCTTCCAAACCCAAGATGAGGACTGATGCTGTTCCAACTCTATATCTACTATCCTCCGGTGCTGACTTAGGTCGTAGTAATGAGCCTAATAATGTGATAAATATTTGGGCCCAAAAACGAAGGTACCATAAAGAAGTAGGAGGCGTTTTACAGGTAAATATATTACGACCTAACGAAGAAATTATCACTAAGTAAAACATTAACCGTGAAAACGAACACTGCTGTAAATGCGACAGTGCTTGCTTAAGCCAGCAATTAGAAATTATGGGAACAGAAGTAAAAAACCTAGGTAAAACAATGCGGATTTACAGGATCATCTCTCTCGATGTAGAGCTGAGTTCCATGAAATTAAAACAGGGTCAAAAAGTGATTCAGGGCTCTTTTTCTAACTGTCAACATCAAGTGGTTATGAAAGGAAAGTGTGCTAACTGCTCATTTGAAGATGTTGCTAAGACTGCGACTTTATGTTGCCTATCTCATAAAGCATTATGTTTTGTCAGAGACGTATTGAAATATCCTCTTCCTAGTCAAGTCACTATTAAAAAAACAAGATTCAGGCAATTTAGCGTTCTACCAGGTTTTATTGATTTAAGCCTTAGTGTTTTGATAACTCAAAGTTATTAACAAAATTTGAAAGAGACGTGGTTCGGATGTTTTGCACTAATATTTCACCGACTATAGAAAAAATAATATAAAGCTTAATAATAATAACAGTAACAATATCACACTAAAAGATGGAAAACTACCATTACATTCACACCTCATATGTCAATGACGTTTGCGCTGTATGCCTATAGGTTTCATTGTAGTGCAGCGTGGCGGAAGGGTTCACGGTGACGTCACAGCTCACAGCCCACCTGAGCGAGACCCCTCCCGTGTACTTGTATTCTAGTATCAGTGGTTTGACCCATGGGAGGGTGTCAATGAGTTGTTGAAGAAACTGGACCGGTAGCATTTGACGATTGATACGAAATATCCCTAGAAAGAACACTTAAAATGTTTCAACAACCAGCTGTAACAAATGAATCTAGGAATACATTACACTGCTCTTACGTATCACCTCTCGAAGGGATTGTGAGGAAAAGATAGGGTAACTTACACCACGCTCGGAGGCATGTAAACAGCCATTCCCTCTGCGCTCTACAAGTGAATGGAACAGGAAGAAATAAATGTTACAATGGGGAGTGCTGTCTGCCATGCACTCCAGTAGTTCGCATAGTATGGATGTTTATGTGAATGAAACAAAGATATCGCGTTGTTTCGCAGTCACGTTCTGTGTGATTGTGAGGTCCTCCGATCTAAGGTAACTCTCACTTCATGTACTTGATACAAAGCTACATATCAACTTAGGTTTTTCTGACGTAACTGAGTTGAAAGAGTAGTTACTTAGCGACAGATTTCCATGTCGGTTATTGCTTCATCGAAGGCCGTCGGCCACTAAAAACAGCTTAGAGGAATGGCGTGTACCTGGGCATAATTCGCCGTCAGTGACTTTTTTCTTCGAGTTTCACCGGTATTTATGTGAACAGATATTGAATACTAACAAAAAGATGGTATTTAAACGGTCTCAGACACATTAACCTGAAAGCAAGAATAGGGAGTTGTACAGAGTTTGTTCAAAGAGGATATCAATACCGGCGATGAGCAAAAAATATAAATCACTAATACAATTACTCATACATGGATTGGCAACACCACACCATCTGAAACGAATAAGAACTCGGCTAGAGCAGCTTCAACGCTCGACAGCGTACCTTACCATACTTTTATGAAACTGACACTAACATACAACTGTGATGTTCATTGACCTCGTATTGAGGCAGCAAAAGTTAATAATCCTAATTTACATTATTCACAAATATTTATTGCTGACCAACGTAACGAAACAGTAAAATTCAAATAAACTTCTAGTTTATTACAGTAATTACTATAACGAACACTCACGTAAATTAATACAACAGATAGCATTTGCTACACGTTATACAGTTACATTTGGCTCGATCCCTGAACCGGGAATACTAAGAAAAAAACAGAACTATTTGCTATTTGTTTGTTGAATGGAAACAATCGCGGATCAAACATTAGACGCGAACGTAAACAATGCTAAACCTTGTACTCAATCTAATCGTCACTCTGGTACGTGGTTCGTCAGAAAACCTAAGTCACACTGCCTGTAGATACACCCCCTAACCATAAGAAAAGGACAGCAGTAACACCTTACCTAGAGACCGCTGGGCAGAATACGTACAGAGGAGCAACAAGTCTTGTCAAAATCAGTTCACAGGACATAGCTCGCTCTTTCAAAACAAATATAGGCAGCCACTCTCAGCAACAATATTATACAGTCCTCTTCAAGTGAGTGGCAACAGAATCACCAGGCCGCAGCCTGTCTCATGCAAACAACTTCCAACAGCCCGTTCCTTCCCAGAAATGTATGTTCGCAACAACTCACAATAACATACAGTTCACGGGCAATATGTCTCAGCACCGACTAACTCTTAATAACATGCGTTCCATTAAGTGGCAAACACACTTACAACTGCGCGTATCTGACAATAGGCAGACTGCCTCAGTACAACTTACTCTTTAAAACTGCCCCCTTACAACTGCCTCCCCCCCCTCCAGATACAATGCGGTCACGAGGCATCACCGCGCCGTAGGCGTTCATTGGTTGGAGACACTCGCTCCAAAGGTCGCCAATACAACCTAAATACTTCCCATGTAGCAGACAGATATCGAAATCGATCAGCGAGCGGTCGGAAAATACACCTAAGAACTCTCCCGTAATGCAAAACTACATAATCGAAATGAGGGCTGCCCGAATCAACAATCTCCTGCTTTCGGACACAGCAGTTTTCATCATGACATTTAAGATCTGCGATGTGCGGCCTTTTAACTGTACGAGTGCAATAATCTTACTCAAAATTTTAATAAGGAGACCCTAATAGCGTGCAAGGGGTGGATTGCAGGTTTCCGGGAAAGGTTTCCAAAATTGAGATCAGGATCAAGTGCTCCGGATGTGCAATGTCGGCTTACGAACAGTCACCAGCAGCTGCTGAGGACAAACATGGCTATAAATTCTAAAGTTGTCACAAATTTATTTTGAGTTTGTTCACTTTATTACTTCTCGGTAAGAACAATTAATTTTTATTGAAAAATAAATAGTAATTACATCGACTGATTAAGGCTTTCCTCTCAAAATGTAAGTCACACTGTAAATAATATCTTTTTCTCTCAATACACGTTTTCAAAATTGAAAATGATTTTCTTAATTTTCTTTGCTGGAAGAAAGAGACAGAGGCAGAGTAAACCTGTGGCGAAGCTGATTACGTTAATAGCCCCCAAAAAGAAATGGTTCTGGTTCGACTCCAGACCCCGCCAAGTGCAGGACAGAGATGTATCTTTAATCTGGCAAAAAGTTACAATTCGTTCATCTTTTCTTAAATTACTCAAATGATAATTGTTCCATATACTTTCTAAGTCTCAATAGGAAATTTATCTTAATAACGATGCATTCAACAGAATGTTAACTACTTGAAACGCGGAGAGCAAAACTAATGTACTTGGATACTGCGCTGACAGACATTACAAATTCTTTATCATCCTCCTATGTACTCACTCTATTCCCGTTCGATGTCATCCTAATTTAGGTTCCCCTCCACACACACACACACACACACACACACACACACACACACAAAACACGTCTGTATTCGTAGTTCCGGTCCAGGAGTAGATTTCTCGTGCAAACGTCGAGATAAAACCATAACAAATGTTCGTATTAATATGTAATTTAGTTATCTGTCTCTTGAAGGAAATGGAATGGTTACACAGAGTAGTATAATGGTTGCAGAACAGATAAATCACTGGTTGGACTATCTCTGGCTGCTTTATGCCGCGTGGGCCAGCTACGTAACCGCTGTGTGCCGTATTTTCTCGGACGCTAGCGTAGCTCTCGTATTTCCTCGGCACTGGAATTTTTAGGCGTTTTGGATTCCTCGACGCGAGCTATCCTGTGACTTGCGTATTCCATAATTCCTAGCATTTTTACTAGTCATTTGAGACGATTTCTCTCATTACATTGCAATTTTCAGTTTAATACCGATTTTCACTTACGTTCCGGAGAATATTTTTATTGCCTCACTGCGGGTACCAGCAGCGCTCCGGAATCTCTTCACAGTGACATCCGAAGCAATGTCGTAGCTAAACGCGTTTCCAAACATTAATTTATAACTTTACACAAGGTAATTCGTAACAGTCACAATCAATGTGTCTACACTGATGCGAATGACTTCACAACCAAAACAAATACTAGATGGCAGTTTGAGAAGAACAGTAGTATCCAATTGTACAACACTATGGAAAAAAATGGGCCAGCCGGTGTGGCCGAGCGGTTCTAGACGCTTCAGTCTGGTACCGCGCGACCGCTACGATCGCAGGTTCGAATCCTGCCTCGGGCATGGATGTGTGTGATGTCCTTAGGGTAGTTAGGTTTAAGTATCCAGCATGAGATTTTCACTCTGCAGCGGAGTGTGCGCTGATATGAAACTTCCTGGCAGATTAAAACTGTGTGCCGGACCGAGACTCGAACTCGGGACCTTTGCCTTTCGCAACCAACAGGCCATGTGTTAAAGCAATGACAGTGTCTGTTCTATACGTACCTGATTATTCCGAAAGGACAATGAATTATGTCGTTATGTTTTTACTGCTCGTAGTTGTTCAACAATAAACTATTGTAGAAGTATGTGGATGTTGACCTGCAAACTATTAATGCGGCTTATGGGAAGTTAGAACAATAGTGCACTGGCCACATATATATAACTGTGTATTATTGGGGGTTGTGAAAAAGTGAAAGTAGAAGACTGTGCAACGCAACTGTGCATCCGTCGGCATGTGCAGTAGGCAGTACTGCACATCCACCCTCTATTTTTTCAGCCAGTACATCGACACGGAGAACAACAAACGAAGAAACGAAGCAGGTGAACTGTTACACAATGTAGGTATACGGTTCACAGTAGCCAAGCCGTATTCAAATTGTCGAAAACACTTTAAAAAACGAGAAATGCATTGTAGGCTGATGTGGATTATGGCATAGTCCTCTTTGGATTTGTCAAAAAATCGATTTTTTTATTAAAATGTTCTCTGAGATGTCTGCTTTATAGCATGGTTCGTTCCAAGTTTGCCCGAAACTGCCTTATCCGCTTTGTGAAGGAGTGTCGCCTAAAACCATTCACATCTTGACTAAAGTGGGAGCATTAATTTCAACGACGGCATAACTTGTGTTATTGAGATCCAATTCATGCGTACTCGAACTTGAGATTGGACCAGCCTGTCTGCAAAAAAGCGGAAGAAAAGCGTGTCGAGTGAGCAGAACAGCGCATGAGAGAAACTGTTAAAGAGGCCCACGGGACCAGCGTGGCCACGAAGAAGATGCAGGAGGACCTCGTTTTGGATTTGGAAGCATTGGTGTCTGGTCCAACGATTGCTGCCTAGAGGTATGTCAACTTAACCACAGAAAATATAACTCAAAACTTTAAACGCGTTTATCTGGAAGCAATATTTTTCAGATTGGCAGGCAACCTAACTTGAGAACGATGTATAGAATTTTCTTTAGAATTTGATGGCAGCATTCCAGCATTTTGCGATATCTTCAAAAGTTTATTTCCGGTGGAGGCTTTTGTTTTTGAGGGCGAATCAAAATTTACGAAGTAAATAAGTATTTTTTATTTATCCGTAACCATTTTCCAATCAAAAATGAAAACATGGATTTTCTTGAATTAAAGCTCCAACTACCAAGAATCAAAACAAATGTTCAAGGCAAAATGTGCTTAGTTTTTATGTAGAATGTGATTCTTCAATAAAAAATGGTGGCTCCCATTTGAAATTTTAAAGTTGCACCCCCCCCCCCCCCCCTCCGGGGCTGGGTTGGCGGGCTAATTTTAGCACCAGCAGATGTCCCCTTCGAAAATAATCAACTTTGCATTCTACACATTTTTTCGCGTGAAGCTTGTTTTTTGAGTTATTCTGGTTTTTCAACCTAAAATTTACACCCTTTATAATGACAAATTAACAGTTTTCGGATTTTTTCTTTCACTTGTACTATGAAACCTTACTTCCTGCTAAATTCCAGAATTCTAGGTCAACGGGAAGAACCATATAGGTTTGATGAGTGACTTTTCGAGTATCCAAAAAAATGGTTCAAATCGCTCTGAGCACTATGGGACTTAACAGCTGTGGTCATCAGTCCCCTAGAACTTAGAACTACTTAAACGGAACTAACCTAAGGACATCACGCAACACCCAGTCATCACGAGGCAGAGAAAATCCCTGACCCCGCCGGGAATCGAACCCGTGAACCTGGGCGCGGGAAGCGAGAACGCTGCCGCACGACCACGAGCTGCGGACTCCGAGTATCCCACTATGTGACATAAATGGGCGTATCTTTTGATTGAATTGACTTAGAACCTTAAAACTTTTCACTGCCAATGCACTGTGGACCTTAATACCTGGCACAAATTTGAACTTGATTAAGTCTCCCCCTTCCCGAGAGAAAGGCTTCTTAACAGTTGGGAAGACAGACAGACAAAGAGACGGAAGGACTACAAAGCGACCCTATACGGGTTTCCGTTTTCATATACTGAGGCACGGAACCCTAAAAACAGAATTTGTTTACTGATGTTGACCTATATTAACGACAGCCTTTTTAAAGAGGTAAATAGGGTCCAGAACTTTATATCTTTGAGCAATGTATTTTCAGTAATGCCTACACCAAGGAGAGAGGGAGAGGTCACTTCGTGACCACCACAAAAAATTTGAAAAATACAAATTGTTGTTGAGTTTTACTCACTTCTTAAAGACATATTGATCTGTACGTAGGGTCCTGAACCAGAAACTACTGAATATAACATTCAGTGTGGAAAATCTAACTACTACTAATAAGTTCAACTGAAAAATTTAAAACATTTGTGAAATATGGTAGAAAACTTCATTGAATACAATAAACATATTATTTTCAAAATTTAATAAAACAAGTTCTTGAATAGATTACAATATTTTCAAACGGCGGGCACAAAGTAACCCCCCCCCCCCCTTGTTATTGCGAGAGTTAATACACATGTGACACCGTGCAGCCAGAATGTGTTTATACAGGCTAGACGCTTGACCGCATTGCAATCACGAAGTTGTACAATGTGAGGACACCGTGGTCGATACCCTTTCCAGTGAATTATCCAGCAGCCAGCGCTAGCTGGAGAGCCTTAGCTTCTACAACACTCTGCAGTCTCCCGCATTTTTCCGGTGGACGAGTTTCGTCGTGTCGACACACCGCCAGTTTGTAGCGAGCATGCAGAAGTGGGACAGACTCGGTCGAGTTAACACGTAATGAAAGGCTTGTGAGCCGGAAATACGCGAGGTAGGATTATAAAGTGTTTAGTAGCGCGCTAAGCTCCACAGCATTGTCCCTTTACTTAGCTTGCATCTATTGCGAATCTCCCACCCAGCGCAAAGTCCCAAGCGACTGGAGAAAACCGCAGGTTACCCCTGTATATAAGAAGGATAAATGATCGTGTCCGTAAAATTATAAACCAATATCTTCAACACCAGTTTGTGGCAGAATCCTTGAACGTATTCTCAGTTCGAGTACAAGAAATTTCCTTGAGAGGGTAATCCTTCTGTCCTCAGACCAATGCGGTTTTAGAAATCGTAGCTTGTGCGAAACTCATCTTGCCATTTTCTCACATGAAAATGGAAATGAGCGTTTGGCGTCATTGGCCGGCAGGTTCCTTACGGGGCAGGTCCGGCCGCCTCGGTGCAGGCCTTATTACACTCGACGCCACATTGGACGACCTGCGCGCCGGATGGGGATGAAATGATGATGAAGACAACACAACACCCAGTCTCTGAGCGGAGAAAATCCCCGACCCAGCCGGGAACACAACCCGGGCCCCTTAGGACGGCAGTCCGTAACGCTGACTATTCAGCTATCGGGGCGGACATATTTTCTCATATGAGATCCTGTGAACCATGGATGAAGGGTAACAAGCGGATTCGATATTTGTAGATACCCGGAAAATATTCGATACGGTACCCAACTGCAGACTGTTAACGAAGGCAAGAGCATACGGAATAGGTTCCCATGATAAGCGAGTGGTTGGAAGACTTCTTAAGTAACGGAACCCAGTATAGAGTTCTCGTCGGCGAGTGTCCGTCAGAGACAAAGAGTATTGTCAGGATTGCCCCAGGAAAACGTGGCTGAACCACTGTTGTTCTCTGTATACGTAAATGATTTGGCGGACAGTGTGGGCAGCAATGTGCGGTTAGTTGCTGATGATGCTGTCGTGTGCGGTACGCTGTCGAAGTTCAGTTACTGTACGTAGATTCAAGATGACTTACAGAAAATTTCTAGCTGGTATAGATTTGAAAACGTAAGTTAATGCGGATGCGTAGGAAAAACACACCTGCAGTGTACCGATACAGCATTATTAGTGTACTGTTTGACGCAGTCATATGTTTTAAATATCTGGGTGTACCGTCGGAAAGCGATATGAAATGCAACGAGCATGTGGGAAGTGTGGTAGCGAAGGCGACTGATCGACTTCGGTTTATTTGGAGAATTTTAGGAAGGTGTGGTTCATCTGTGAAGGAGACCACTTATAGGACGCTGGTGCGACCTATTCTGGAATACTGCTCGATTGTTTGGGATCCGTACCAGGTCGGATTAAGGTAAGACATCGAAGAAATTCAGAGGCGGGCTGCTAGATTTGTTACCGGTAGGTTCGAACAACACGCAAGTATTACGGAGGTGATTTACGAACTCTAATTGGAATCATTGGAAGAAAGGAAATGGTATTTTGCAGGAGCACTGTCGAGAAAATTTCGAGGACCGAAATTTGAAGCTGACTGTACAACGATTCTCGTACAGTATTGCCGCCAAAGTGCATTTCGCGCAAGGACCAAGATTAAAGAGTTTAAGGCGCGTACAGAGGTATACAGGCAGCCTTTCTCCCTCGTTCTATTTGCGAGTGGAACGGGAAAACAAATGACTAGCGGTGGTAGAAGATTCCTTCCACCAAGCACCATGCGGTGGCTTGCCCAGTATGTATGTAAATGTTGATGTAGGGAAATACTTCGTTGGAGTAGGAATGTTGAATCGTGGCTCTTTTGACGTGCGTCTTTCAAACACCACAGTATCATCAGTATGATACAGCTAGGCATGTTTTACAACGTTTGAAGAAGACTAAATCAAGTTAAAGGGGATTATCTTTTATTATAGAGACATCCTCGCCATCTTTTACGATTACTTTTGTAGTAAATAATTACTGCTAATCGCAGTAAATGGCTCTGAGTACTATGTGGCTTAACATCTGAGGTCATCAGTCCCCTAGACTGAACTACTTAAACCTCGCTCATGCCGAGGCAGGATTCGAACCTGCGACCGTTGCAGCAGCGCGATTCCAGACTGAAGCGCCTAGAACCGCTCGGCCACAGGGGCAGCGGCCGGCCTAAGCGAAGTAAAGTCACCCTATAGTTTAGATTTTTGTGCAGTCATCCGTGAAGTAAGCTGTCACCCCACATTTCGAAAGCCAGACGTTGGCATTAGTGTCTGACAGGCGTGAACGGAGGGGGGACGGGGGGAGCTTAAAAGAAAATATGTGAATATTTCACCAATTTCTGTATAGGGCTCTGATGTAACGCGGTCGGATCGGTAGGTTAGTCTCGGCCGGCCCGTTTGCGCTGTTCGAGAGGCAAGCAGTCCTCTTTACCGTTTAAGAGGTACCTCGGCTACACTCACGACCCACCCACACAGATTCTGCGCAATAACCTATTCCCCTGCAGTGACCGGAACGCAGGAGTGGTTCTCTGAAGTTCGGATATTGGGACAGAGATACTGGGAGGATGCAAGCGGTCAGTTTTGCCTGGATAACTTGAAAGTCTTCTCTGGCTTTAGAATGAACTGAGAACGTGGAAGTGTGTGACTTCAGTAAAATGCCCTGAAAGTATACCCCTTTTGATACAAGTCGTTGACCCGAGAAATTATAGTTGGCGCTATCTGATCACGGTTTCACAAAACTGTTCAAGAATAGGAGAGGCTTTACTGCACAACGGGGAGGAACGGGGGCATGAGTGAGTATCTGACTGAAGGCGAGGTAACGATTACTTCTTGTAGCAGCTAAACATGGTTCGTTAGTGCATGCGTTCTCTCCTTTACAGACAGACTACTTGGGATCGGGATGTAAACCTCACACAGAATGCCTAACGTCTGTCTAAAACACAAGTAGTATAGTGGTCACGTCGAACATAATCTGGAAACAGCACGCAGCCCGAAAGCCTCGTCAGCAGAGCCTACGTTGCGACCAATACAGGAATGCAAAGGTATCAAAATGTTTCTGCTGCTAGAAGTTTGGTTTCGCTTTAACTAATTGCACTGAAGTCGGGATTCTTGCTAAATTTCATGTTCAAGTTAAGTATAGACTGAAAAAAAAAGACAACAGAAATACGTGTGCAGATAAAGTATAGTAACAGCTTTACAATCGTCGTATGACGAAGCACGTGCTATACAAATCCACCATATACAGAAAAGCTGAAGAAAAGAAAAGCTCTTTAGACACTAACAAATCCCGAAAACACTTACATCAATGGGACTGTGACGAAGCCGGTTCGCTAACATCACGGATCAACAAGCGAAATACCGACACTGTACCACGACCGTGGAACACGTCTTTCAGAAACGAATATTAAGTGTGAACACGACTGAAGGTAAACATCTACGCCTGAAACAGTCGCAAACAAAACGTTACGCGTAGCTGTAAATGCATGCCGCAACCTTGCCGTAATTCACATACCTCGTCGCATGAGAATGACCATCGGAAAATATCCTCAATTCAAATACCAGCAAGTAAGCTGACGCCAGTCATCCGTAACAAGTCGAAGTGGAAATCAGAAGTCTAACTGGGAATACGGCACGAGAAAGACTGCCCTGTTTACACTGAATGGGGCTCGTCAACGCGAAATTGGCCGGCGCATATCTCTGATTCACCATCCTTCCGAACTATTCCCTAGAAGCCAGCCAGTCAAAAACATGTACTACGTTAAGCAATCGATAACACAGGTACAGAGCGTCTTTAAAACAGACTCGCAATGCAGAATCTATATAACAATGAACACATTGAAAGCTGGCGTTTTAACGAGCGACTTTCAAACACGTGGGAATACTACCCACAATACCTTTGACTCTGCTGTGTAGTGCTCTCGGCTTTGAAACTTCCTGGTAGACTAAAACCATGTGCCAGTCCAAAGGCAAGGCTTCAGGGTTCGCGTCCTGGACTGGCATACGGTTTTAATCCACCAGGACGTTTAAAACTGAGCGCAATCCACAAAGATCAATTCTGGACAACATCCTGTAGGGATTCTCCAGGGTGTCCCAAACACTCTTCTGCGGATCACTGGTGTCCAGCTGGATGTAAGTAAGTGCTCCGATAAAAATTATCAATAACACGGAGGCTATGTTCGACATTTTGACGATACTACTTACTTTTTTAATTTTATTCGATTCCTGCGTTATTAGTTGTGCCAACCACCTTGCCGCAGTGGTAACATCGGTTCCCGTCGGATCACTGAAGTTAGAGCTGTCGGGCTTGGCTGATGCTTCGATGGGTCACCGTACGGATCTGCAGAGCATCGCTGGCAAGCGTGGTGCGGTCTACCCCTGTGAGGCCTCTTGGTTGAGAGAGAGGTAGCGGCACCGGTGACGAAAGCCAACAGCCCCGGGAGACGCGTGTGCTCACCATGTGCTGCAAGTAGGCTGTTTGTTTATTGGCAGCGCTACAGACTGTGTTAATATCGCTCAGCAAGAGATTCTGTGGTTCGACGGACTAGCAGTCAGCGATTGGATAGAGAAGTGTATGGACATATTTTTCTTAGTGGAGACTCAGCGTTGGCGGGACATGCATTGTAAAGTGAGACGCAAGGAAATGTAAAATGAGGATGGATGTTGTTTGTAATGCTTGGATTGTGGAATTATTGATAACTATATAATTTTTAGATGTAGATGCCACATTAAAAAGGTAAAATTTTCGAAATACGTTCTTTGCTCTTCAACAAAATCTTTCTAGTTTTACAGAAAGCAGATGGGGTATGAAAGGGAAGCAGTGGTTGGGAAGCGAGTGAGACAGGGTTGTAGCCTATCTCCGATGTTATTCAATCTGTATATTGAGCAAGCAATAAAGGAAACAAAAGAAAAGTTCTGAGTAGGTATTAAAATCCATGGAGAAGAAATAAAAACTTTGAGGTTCGCCGATGACATTGTAATTCTGTCAGAGACAGCAAGCGACTTGAAAGAGCAGTTGAACGGAATGGACAGTGTCTTGAAAGGAGGGTATAAGATGAACATCAACAAAAGCAAAACGAGGACAATGGAATGTAGTCGAATTCATTCGGGTGATGCTGAGGGAATTAGATTAGGAAATGAGACACTTAAAGCAGTAAAGGAATTTTGCTATTTGGGGAGCAAAATAACTGATGATGGTGGAAGTAGAGAGGATATAAAATGTAGACTGGCAATGGCAAGGAGAGCGTTTCTGAAGAAGAAAAATTTGTTAACATCGAGTATAGATTTAAATGTCAGGAAGTCGTTTCTGAAAGTATTTGTATGGAGTGTAGCCATGTATGGAAGTGAAACGTGGACGATAAATAGTTTAGACAAGAACAGAATAGAAGCATTCGGAATGTGGTGCTACAGAAGAATGCTGAAGATTAGATGGGTAGATCACATAACTAATGAGGAAGTATTGAATAGGATTGGGGAGAAGAGAAGCTTGTGGCACAACTTGACTAGAAGAAGGGATCGGTTGGTAGGACATGTTCTGAGACATCGAGGGATCACCAATTTAGTATTGGAGGGCAGCGTGGAGGGTAAAAATCGTAGAGGGAGACCAAGAAATGAATACACTAAGCAGATTCAGAAGGATGTAGGCTGCAGTAGGTACTGGCAGATGAAGAAGGATAGAGTAGCATGGAGAGCTGCATCAAACCAGTTTCAGGACTGAAGACCATAACAACATGTCTCCTAGTAGTGTATAGTAGCTAGAATCTTTTTCTTTATCTGGCTGTAGTTGCTGCTTGCTGCAATTGCTGTAGTTTGTATTATGAAGATTTTCTGTGAGGTAAGTGACTCATAAAAAAATGGGGTTCGTGATTCAAATAAGTTTAGCCAATTAACATAGATGGAGGTAGTTTCATATTACTTTAATTTCTGTTTTTTACTTTTATTATTGTTAGGATTTCCTGCAATTCAGGGCCATTCTTTTGTATTAATTATTGGAAGCCCTGTTGTCACTATACAGCAGTCAGATTGCGTTGGGCTTGTATATTGTGGGTAATAAATGAATAGGTTAAATTTGAGTTGTCTTTGTCAGGGAAAGTTCCGTAGGTCAGTGTTTAAATTGAACAGGATGGCAGCCAGTCAAGGAATATTTTATGGAGTTGGTTTAAAAAATTTACTTCAGAAGCCCAGTCAAATCTTTATAAGTGTTCTCCCCGAGTAACTTACGCCTTCCCTACGTGACAAAGTTGCCTGTCTTTCAACACCGAGGCGGTTGTGTCGAGTTAAAGCTGCTGACAAGAGACGCCTTGAGCCCTCTGCTGAAACTGCTGGCGAATTCACGCCATTGGATTTAGCCAGTGGCGTGTGCGGGATACCGATCACGTGTGTGGACGCTGGAGTTGAAACATTCCCTTAGTAAAAATTTATAAATGACAGTGCTGGTAAACCTCTCACGTTATTTGATTTTCAAACAGCTAAGCAAAACTGGACGTACTCAGAAATTTCTCTCTTTACTTACTCTGATCAACAGAAAACTGACACACAATAGTAGTGTTGGGCAGTTGCATATGAACAGCGCGTAACGTTGCGCAGTTGGAGGTGATCCGCCAGCAGTGCTGGATGTGGGGAGAGAGAAGCCAGAGTTTTGAGATATTAATATGAGCGGACGATCTGGACGTGTGTCCGTCAGAAAAAGGACATTTGCCAAACTGGATATCACAAATTACATATATATATTTTACGACTTTTGAACACTGTTGAGGTAAATACATTGTTTGTTCTCTATCAAAATCTTTCATTTGCTAACTGTATGCCTATTAGTTGTTAGTGCATTCAGTAGTTAGAATCAGTATTGGCGATCGCGGTATTGTAGTAGTTCAAGTAACGAAGATTATTGTTAGTCAGGGCCATTCTTTTGTAGGGATTATTGAAAGTCTCATTGTGTTGCGCTAAAAGAATATATATATATATATATATATATATATATATATATATGTGTGTGTGTGTGTGTGTGTGTGTGTGTGTGTGTGTGTGTGTGTGTGTGTGTGTTGTGTGTGTGTATGTGTGTGTGTGTGTGTGCTGAAAATCCGTTTGCCCTCCAACTGAAAGGAGGAACAAAAGAAATATGGCTTCAATGCATCGATTAAAAATTCTACTATTGTACTACTGTGACTTTGCCGAACCTGACGATGTTATCGTAACCATACGCACTTGTGAAATTGTTTTTACCCTTTCGTGTGAATGAACCAGTGGACCCTTGAAAGCGTTTTCTCGGGATAAAGTGTGAAAATAATAAATGAATCACTGAATTTTATTATATGTGCAATCATAATAAATATTTCGTTACAATTACGGGTGAATTAAAAACGAGGATTGATCCAGACGTAAGTACCACTTCATTTTTTCAGCCGCCCGGTCTGAGGCGCCTTGCCATGATTCTCGGGGCTGCCCCAGTCGGAGGTTCGAGTCCTCCCTCGGGCATGATGTGTGTGTTGTCCTTAGCGTAAGTTAGTTTAATTTAGATTAAGTAATGTCTAAGCCTGTTGGCCGATGACCTCAGCAGTTTTGTCCCATAGGAACTTACCACAAATTTCAAAATTTTACAACTTATAAGTAATAACAGATAAAAATAAAATGTTCATGAATCCGAAAAAAGTCAAGCCGTAAGTTTAAGTAAACGCAATCAACAATATAACATACGAATCAGCTTAATTCTTAAAGGAACTCCTCAACAGAACAGAACGAGTGATCCATGAGGAAACTCTTCAGTTTCGATTTGAAAGCGTTTGAATTACAACCAAGATCTTTGAATTCGAGTGGTAGCTTATTGAAAATGGATGCTGCAGTATACTGCACGCCTTTCTGCACAAGAGTTAAGGAAGTCCGATACAAATGCAGGTTGGATTTTTGCCGAGTATTAACTGCGTGAAAGCAGCTTATTCTTGGGAATAAACTTGTACTGTGAACAAGAAATGACAGTAAAGCATATATATATATATATATATATATATATATATATATATATATATATATATATTGAGAGACCAATGTCAAAATACCCAGACTAGTAAACAGGGGTCGACAAGAGGTTCGTGAACTAACACCACTTATCGCCCGAACCGCCCGTTTCTGAGCCAAAAATATTCTTTTAGAATGGGAAGAGTTACCCAAAAATATAATACCATTCGACATAAGCGAATGAAAATAGGCAAAGCAGACTAGCTTTCGTGTCGAGCGTTCACTCACTTCAGATACCGTTCGAGTAGTAAAATTGGCAACATTAATTCTTTGAACAAGATCCTGAATGTGGGCTTCCCACGACAGTTTACTGTCAATCCGACCTAGAAATTCGAACTGCTCAGTTTCACTAATCATATGCCCATTCTGTGAACCTGAAAGTCAGGTTTTATTGAACTGTGTTTTAGAAACTGTAAAAACTCAGTGTTACTGTGATTTAGCCTTAGTTTATTCTCTACAATCCATGACTAATGTCATGCACTGCACTGCACTATTCGAAACCGAGCCATTGTTGCACACAACATCTTTTACTACGAAGGTAGTGTCATCAGCAAATAGAAATATTTTAGAGTTACCTGTAACAATAAATAAGGAACACGCTACGGTCGCTCGTTCGAATCCTGCCTCGGGCATGGATGTGTGTGATGCCCTTAGGTTAGTCAGGTTTAAGTAGTTCTAAGTTCTACGGGACTGATGACCTCAGATGTTAAGTCCCAAAGTCCTCAGAGCCATTTGAACCATTTGAAATATGGAACAGGAGTGGCCCCAACACTGATCCCTGGTGCACTCCCCACTTGAACCGTATCGTACTCAGACCCGACATCACAGCCTTTATCAACATTGTGAATAATGAAGTTTTGCTTTCTGTTGTTAAAGTAAGAGGTGAACCAATTGTGAGCTACTCCCGTATTCCGTAATGGTCCACTTTGGGAGCAATATTTCGTGATCAACACAATCAAACGCCTTAGTTTCATGAAAAATTTGCACATCGTTCAAAACCTTTTATTGAACCCAACCAGTACCTCACAGAGAAAAGAGGATGTAGCATTTTCAGTTATTAAAAGACTTCTAAAGCCGAACTGTACATTTGATAGCAAATCGTGTGATATAAAATGATCAGTTATCCTTTCATACACAGCCTTTTCAATAACTCTAGCAAACACTGGTGGCATAGAAATATGTCTAAAAGTGACTAGATTTGTGAATTTTGAAAAATAGAAGACAGCTACCGATAGAAGGAGAGCTGTGACTTTTTTTTCCGAGTCGTACCTACGCAGCTGAACCAGCGAGAGCACTGCCCGCCAATGCCAAGGTCTCGGGTCGTGTCCTGGTGTAGCTAACAACTCAAATCGGTCAGTTTTGACCGGTATAGCGCGCTAGGAAACCTGTGAAACCTGCGGCATCACCCCGCAGGTTTTTGTCCCTGTGTTCCTAGATTAGCGTGTTAGGCATACCAAAGTAGTAACAAAGAGATCCGATTCCACATTCCAGCCTGCGGCTACATTATGTCCCCGTGATCGACAATTGTAACAGGTGATCTGCATCACAAGTGAAGTACTCTCCACAAACACTACATATTTACATGAACATTTTTATTTGAAGAGCACAGATTGCACCCGGCTCTTAATGCGCTACTCTGCATCCAACAAAAGGGTACCCGATTAAATGCACGATGACTCTTTCGAAACTAAATCATTTACGCGTGATCATTACGGGACACAAACGAACGAAAAAATGTTAAAGGACAGAGATGTACTGGCGCCCGAGGCTTCTTTTTAAACAGTAAACAGGGCGATGTATATTCTGTATTTAATGAAGTTTACTTTCCGTACGTAGGCTTACTAGTAGCGGAAGAGTTTTCCCTGATCAGAGGGCGAACAGAACTACTAAATACACAGGGTCTATTTACTGTGTTCCATCACATTACAAATTCCGATTAAACTTTTTTTGCCCGTTTTCGAATCAAGTACTCGCATCGGAACTTCTGTGAGCTTCCTCATTGGTGACACAGTAATCGGACGACATGTCATAAACTATATTCAGACAGAGCTTTGTTCCCATTGTAAAAGCGACCTCACCAACGCGTGCAACACAAATAAACGACAACATACATAAAGACGATTCCTACAAAATTTTGTTTGTCTTTTAGCGGTACTGGTCTTCATAGATATTTGTGGAAAGTTGCCGAAAAACATTGTCTTTTGTCTCTTCAAAAACGAGGTGTGACAACGACCCTGATGACCTAGTGAGTTATTTTTGCTTAGTTACTTGCAAGTTCCAGTTCTGCAATTACAGCACCCTTACCCAGCGAACAATATGGCAACATTCTCACACAGTACGTAATTGCGTTAATTTATGAAAATTGTTATAACTTCTGAACGCTTTGCGTTAGGAAGTTCGAACTGCACGGTTGGCCGCGGGGCATGATGGGAATTAGTATGCGCAAGCACGATTTGGTTTAGTTGCGAAGACCTCTTTCATTTGGATGCGTTCGTCAGTAAGCAAAATTGGCGCATTTGGGGTCTGAGAATCCACATTTCGCGATCGAGAAGTCTCTTCACACTCAACAGGAGACTGTGTAATGTGCAACGTTCAGTCACGGAATAATCGGTGCGATATTCCTTGATGGTACGGTGACTACCGAACGGCACGTGAAGATTTTGGAAGATGATTTCATCCCCATTATCCAAAGTGACCCTCATTTCGACAAGATGAGGTTCATGCAGACGGAGCTCGATCCCACCGAACCTGAAGAGTGTTTGATGTCCTAGAGGAGCACTTTGGGGACCGCATTCTGGCTCTACAGTACGCCAGGCTAATGGCATGCGCCTCGATTGGCCACCATATTCCCCGGATCTGAACACATGCGCCTCCTTTTTGTGGGGCTATATTAAAGACAAGGTGCACATCAATAACCCCAAAACCATTGCTGAGCTGAGAACAACCATTTAGGAGATCATCGACAGCAGCTATGTTCCGACACTTCAGTGTGTCATGCATAATATCGCTATTCGTCCGCGCCACACCATCGCCAATAATGGCAAGCATATCGAATGTGTCATAATTTAAATACGAATATCTTTAGTCACGTTTACTTGCTGAATAAAGTGTGTAAACGCCGTAGTCTGTAACCAATTTACGTTATTTTTCATATACACTCCTGGAAATTGAAATAAGAACACCGTGAATTCATTGTCCCAGGAAGGGGAAACTTTATTGACACATTCCTGGGGTCAGATACATCACATGATCACACTGACAGAACCACAGGCACATAGACACAGGCAACAGAGCATGCACAATGTCGGCACTAGTACAGTGTATATCCACCTTTCGCAGCAATGCAGGCTGCTATTCTCCCATGCAGACGATCGTAGAGATGCTGGATGTAGTCCTGTGGAACGGCTTGCCATGCCATTTCCACCTGGCGCCTCAGTTGGACCAGCATTCGTGCTGGACGTGCAGACCGCGTGAGACGACGCTTCATCCAGTCCCAAACATGCTCAATGGGGGACAGATCCGGAGATCTTGCTGGCCAGGGTAGTTGACTTACACCTTCTAGAGCACGTTGAGTGGCACGGGATACATGCGGACGTGCATTGTCCTGTTGGAACAGCAAGTTCCCTTGCCGGTCTAGGAATGGTAGAACGATGGGTTCGATGACGGTTTGGATGTACCGTGCACTATTCAGTGTCCCCTCGATGATCACCAGTGGTGTACGGCCAGTGTAGGAGATCGCTCCCCACACCATGATGCCGGGTGTTGGCCCTGTGTGCCTCGGTCGTATGCAGTCCTGATTGTGGCGCTCACCTGCACGGCGCCAGACACGCATACGACCATCATTGGCACCAAGGCAGAAGCGACTCTCATCGCTGAAGACGACACGTCTCCATTCGTCCCTCCATTCACGCCTGTCGCGACACCACTGGAGGCGGGCTGCACGATGTTGGGGCGTGAGCGGAAGACGGCCTAACGCTGTGCGGGACCGCAGCCCAGCTTCATGGAGACGGTTGCGAATGGTCCTCGCCGATACCCCAGGAGCAACAGTGTCCCTAATTTTCTGGGAAGTGGCGGTGCGGTCCCCTACGGCACTGCGTAGGATCCTACGGTCTTGGCGTGCATCCGTGCGTCGCTGCGGTCCGGTCCCAGGTCGACGGGCACGTGCACCTTCCGCCGACCACTGGCGACAACATCGATGTACTGTGGAGACCTCACGCCCCACGTGTTGAGCAATTCGGCGGTACGTCCACCCGGCCTCCCGCATGCCCACTATACGCCCTCGCTCAAAGTCCGTCAACTGCACATACGGTTCACGTCCACGCTGTCGCGGCATGCTACCAGTGTTAAAGACTGCGATGGAGCTCCGTATGCCACGGCAAACTGGCTGACACTGACGGCGGCGGTGCACAAATGCTGCGCAGCTAGCGCCATTCGACGGCCAACACCGCGGTTCCTGGTGTGTCCGCTGTGCCGTGCGTGTGATCATTGCTTGTACAGCCCTCTCGCAGTGTCCGGAGCAAGTATGGTGGGTCTGACACACCGGTGTCAATGTGTTCTTTTTTCCATTTCTAGGAGTGTAGTTCAATAACTGTCACCCTGTATTTGTTCTTTGCGACAGTATGTGTCAACATTTCTTTTGTATGTAGGGGAAGCTGGGGTATAATCTAGAACGGGGGCGAAACCAGGTACCCTCTTATTTCTCTTTACCAGTTGGTAACGTGGTTTTTTGACCGTTAAACCATCAAGGCACCCGGGAACTTCAGTACCGCCATGAGGCTTGGTAGTGTCGGACAAGTTATTGTTGAGCAAATAATTGGATTGGAAATATAGTTCTTACATTAGGTTAGTAACAGTGTTGCATTCCATACGACTAATAGGGCAGAAACCGCAACAATCTTTCATTATAGCGTGTTTAAGTGCAGGACATTGTAGCCTTAGGAGTGCCTACGTTTAAGTTCTCTCTTACCAATACTTTCTTGGTAATGAGCCCATACAATAGCACAATGCTTTAGAATTGCTAGTGCAGTTGATTTACGTAAAACGCAACAAACTCCGTCCGTCTGGAACTCCATCATGTATAAAAACCACCCGTTTTGTTCTTAACCGTCTGTTATATCATCACACCGATAAGGGGTGCTAACCCCCTCGGCATTCGCACATCTGGAGAAATCTTGTGCTCTTGGATGGGTGTGGGACACTAGTTATAGCCTCGGTTCGCAGTAGTCCTAAACGAAACGAGGAATGTAGCGGTCTACTTCTGGTCAGCTGCAGAGAGCGTTCGTCAAAGGCTATGCGACGAGATCTTTCGGTCTCTAACTTTATCCTAACAATGCGAGAATGACCTGCGACTCCCATCCACATATAGAAAGATCATAAGTTACGCACTATCATCGAAGTGCTAGAGATATGTAGGAAGCTGTCAGGTATACTTTGGCGTTTATGTTCGACGATTAACAATGAATGAACATACTTCACAGTCACCTACTCGCAAAGTAATGGAGGGGCTGTTTAGCGATGATACAGAAATTGGTATGCATGCTGCTGCGTCATTGGTTGGTGTTGAAATTATGATAAAATTGCTAAAATTGATCGCACTATCAAGTGTGATGCTTATTATTACAGTACATCGACGATGACTTTTCTATTCCAACAGTCCAGGTACGCTGTTGATTACCACATAATGTGATCTACACCGTGCGATGTCTAGTTTCCTGGGGGGGGGGGGTCAATGGACCAAACCTGTTAATGTCAGTTTAGAATCTGACACAGACGTCAAAGTCGTGGCGGAAAAAAAGTATGGCAGTGTACAAAGCCTGTTACAGCAGAAAAATTACTGTATCAAACAAGGGAACAGGTCCCTCTTCTGCGACTGATAACATGTGGGAGAAGGTTCTCGTACAGTACAGGCGATGAAACTTTACACTGGTCTGTGCAAGCGATTTCGATCACTGGCCACCTGCTCCATTGTATATTTAATAGGATCGCCGCGTATGCTCGATGCAGGCATGTAAACGGTATTCGTTTTCGATATATCGGAAGAGAGAGATGCGGTAAAAATCTGTTGGATGAAATTAACGGAGCCGGAGCTTCTATAGTTGGTAAATTTTCTCTGCTGGATGGTACAGAATAACGATGATAGAACGCTTGGGTGATAGTCGTGAATGGATCCTGAGGGACGACAACATGCTCCCACTTCCACCGAGAGGTCCAAACATGACCCTATAGCCTTAAGTCAGCTCACTCTGTTTCTACACAGGTCGAAGAATGTGGTGGGTATTGCTCTCTCCGACGTCTGGGTAAAATTGCTAAAACTGATCTCGCTATCAACTTCAGGGTGCATTACAGTACATCGCTCAATATCAATGGCATCGTTCCAATCCCGACTGTCCACTCGCTACGCTGTTGATTTCTGCATAATGATCGACTGACGCCGGCCGCAGTGGCCGAGCAGTTCTAGGCGCTACAGTCTGGAACCGAGCGACAGCTGCGGTCGCAGGTTCGAATCCTGCCTCGGCATGGATGTGTGTGGTGTCCTTAGGTTGGTTAGGTTTCAGTAGTTCTAAGTTCTAGGGGACTGATGACCACAGCAGTTAAGTCCCATAGTGCTCAGAGCCATTTGAACCATTTTGATTGACTGACACCACTATGTTGAGATGGAGAGAACCTTGTCCGAACACTGAATGTCCGCTACTTATCGCTGTGGAACAGGGGATTAAGTGTAGAGGACTTCACCTTACCACAGTTGTTTGAAAGCGTTCCTCATTGCTACAGACTCGTCCTATTTCCATATGCTGCGATACCCTACACATGTCTTTCTTTTATTTTTAACTTTTTTTCACCAATTAGACAACAGTACCTCCTTTTATTTGTGCTACCTCACACGTGTTGTGCACAGCACCTTCCAGTGATGCTCAACACCGAAACAGTTATCATGTACATAAATGCAAAATGAAGGACCATTGCTTTTCGAAACGGAGCACCGAGAGATCAGCTACCCTTGCGATGGGAAGATGAGATTAACTGTAAAGGGCATAGCTGTTGGAGCCACTGCAATGTCTTCCACATATTCGTCAATGAGAAACATCGTGTCTGTGTTTTATTTCTACCAGCCTGTGGTGTGGTAGTTGTATAGTTTATGCCATGCGACGTTCAGTTTTCTTTGGGAGCCAGAGGATCGAAACGTGTTAATGTCGGTTTAGCAACAGCTGACACAGGCCTCTAAGTCATCATTGAAAAAAACAAAGTGTACGGAGGTGTACACTGATTGGGCGCGTTACAACCAAAAACCCAGTGTATTACACTGCTTATGAAGGAGCAATACAGGAACCCTCTCGTGTGATTGATAGTCTGTTGGATATCGTAATCCTACAGGTGATGAAACTTCACATCGGTGTGTAGAAGCAACTTCGATTACGAACCACCTGCTCCAATTAATCAATACCTATATATTTAACTGGATCGCCACATATGTTTGGGTGATAGACATGAATCCACACTGACAAGGGCACCTCCCCATCGCAGCCCCCTCAGATTTAGTTATAAGTTGGCACAGTGGATAGGCCTTGAGAAACTGAACACAGATCAATCGAGAAAACAGGAAGAACGTGTGTGGAACTATGAAAAAAATAAGCAAAATATACAAACTGAGTAGTCCATGCGCAAAATAGGCAACATCAAGGAGAGTGTGAGCTAAGGAGCACCGTGGTCCCGTGGTTAACGTGAGCAGCTGCAGAACGAGAGGTCTTTGGTTCAAGTCTTCCCTCGAGTGAAAAGTTTAGTTTCTTTATTTTCGCCAAGTTGTCGGGTGATGCTGAAGGAATTAGATTAGGAAATGAGACACTTAAAGTAGTAAAGGAGTTCTGCTATTTGGGGAGCAAAGTAACTGATGATGGTCGAAGTAGAGAAGATATAAAATGTAGACTGGCAATGGCAAGGAGAGCGTTTCTGAAGAAGAAAAATTTGTTAACATCGAGTATAGATTTAAGTGTCAGGAAGTCATTTCTGAAAGTATTTCTATGGAGTGTAGCCATGTATGGAAGTGAAACATGGACGATAAATAGTTTGGACAAGAAGAGAATAGCAGCTTTCGAAATGTGGTGCTACAGGACAATGCTGAAGATTAGATGGGTAGATCACATAACTAATGAGGAAGTATTGAATAAAATTGGGGAGAAGAGGAGTTTGTGGCACAACTTGACAAAAAGAAGGGACTGGTAAGTACGACATGTTCTGAGGCATCAAGGGATCACAAATTTAGCACTGGAGGGCAGCGTGGAGGGTAAAAATAGTAGAGAGAGACCGAGAGATGAATACACTAAGCAGATTCAGAAGGATGTAGGTTGCAGTAAGTACTGGGAGATGAAGAAGCTTGCACAGGATAGGGTAGCATGGAGAGCTACATCAAACCAGTCTCAGGACTGAAGACCACAACAACAACAACTACATATGATCTGTCAGTTCGTTCATTGACGTCTCTGTTCACTGTAATAAGTTTAGTGTCTGTGTTTTGCGACCACACCGCAAAACCGTGCGATTACTAGACGAAAGGACGTGCCTCTCCAATGGGAACCGAAAACATTTGAATACATCTCACGTATTTAATGCACTCTCGTCCAAAGTAGCGAACAGTCAACTGCCAGCCAGGGAGCCTCGTTAGCAGGAATACTCTCTCTTCCGTGCGCTGTAGTCGACTGACGTCGTGTGTTTCGATGTTTGTTTAGTTGTAGCGTCCCCATACTACGGCGCAGTTACCTCGCATCGGACGGACGGACGGACAGATAATAATTATCTGAAAATAAAAAATTAAACTTTTCACTCGAGGGAAGACTTGAACCAAGGACCTCTTGTTCGGTAGCTGCTCACGCTATTCACGGGACCAGGGCGCTCCTGAGCTCACACTCTCCTTGATGTTGCCTATCTTGCGCATGGACTACTCAGTTTGTATATGTTGCTTATTTTTTTTTATTGTGACACAGAACTTCTTCCCGTTTTCTCAATTGATCTGTGTTCAGGTTTTCAAGGCCTATCCCCTGTATCAACTTATAACTAAATCTGAGGGGGGTGCGATGGGGAGGTTCCCTTGTGAGAGGTACAGATCCCCTTCAGACTAGCTGTGTGTGAGAAGTGTGGCAAAATCTGCGTCCTTCCTCCATGCCATGTATGATGTGTATGTAGTCTTCCTAATTTTCGCAACAAGAAACACCATCATAACAGCTCATACTCTCTCCTACTACCTCGAGTTCCAGGGGAAAACTTCGTTTGCGCTGGTATTACACACTGTACGCGGCTGGCTGAGATATGACGCCATGTTCCCATTTCCACTGAGTGGCCAAAACGCGCACCTGTCGCATTAACTCAGCTCGTTCTGATTCTCTACAGGATGCAGTAGGTCTTAGATATAGTGCCCTCAGAATTCCGTACAGGTCAGACATAAATTGGGAGAATCACACTTCTCCAAGCTGCAGGAAGGGCGATGCAGAGACTTAGGAGCAGTTACAAGATGCAGAGGCACTATCTAAAAAACAGTGCTGGAGTTTCTGTCTTATGGGATCCTCAGCAGATAGGTTCAAAAAATGCGACTCATTTCGAGATATGAGACTGCCACGAATATGATTCACCAGTGGCTGTAATCGTTAAAAGATGTCTCTACAGGATCCAACGCAAGTAAGTGGTTGAATGGATAGACTTGGTTCCATATTGCGGACAGCATTTCTACCAGAAAGCCTATCACTATCAGCTGCTCATGTGCGTGTACCCGTAGACTCAAGACCGTTTTTAATGCATGGTGACGGTAAGGCAGTCGCGACGATCCTGTTTTTAACAGCACGATCCTTACGCGAAATGTATGTTGTAGGCTGTGGACTCCCTCTGTGGTCAACTCCAGATTTCATTTCTCAATAGTGCTCCTCGAAAAGAACATCATGTTCAATTCCAATTTGACCTACCTGGTGAGTGTCATCTGACTACAGAAAAAGCAAAAACAAGAATTACTCTCCATGCAAAGTGCCTCTGATGATCAATTTAATTTCGAAATAACGAGGACATTCTGCGCTGATCGGTAGTTTTCGCAACAAAATAGGCGGAGTTTTTTTCCCGATTTTACACAGGGTGGGTATGTCTCTGCTGATCATTTATGATCAGTGGATGTCACAAAATGATGAGATGTGAGGGCAGTCTAATGTAAAAAGCTATACCGATTTTGTTCATAAAACTAAATGAAAATGGACTTTGTCTATTTTCATGGAAAGAGGAGATTTATTATCATCGTGAATGATTTTTTCGTTTTTTTAACAGTTGCTTTATTATAGGACTCGAGTTGATGTTAAATACTGCAGTTGGCGACTTCTCTACGAGACTGTACCTCCCCCTCGGGCCCAGATGGAGTGTCCTACATGACGTTAAACAAAAGTGTTTTCCGTCCCTGTTGGAGGCTTTGGGGACCTGTCTAGTCGCATGAGCTGCGCCCCCTAACCACTAGGGACAGCTGTGTCATTATACTTTACACGACCCAGATGCATTTGGGAAAGCCGTCCTGTTATCTCCTATTGTTTAGTTAACTATACCTGCATTTGTGTTGCCGAAGGACCATCGTTTCAAGGCGGCCAGCGGCCAGCACGAGTCACGAGGCTGCTGGTGGAGTAGCTCCTGCCCTTGGTCCATCCACCCTGTAGGCGAAGAGAGGTCCCCGATTTTCAGCAGTTTATGATTGTACATCGAGAAGAACGCAAGTTCAACTACCACCTCCTCTGTAGTCTTTTAGGACGACGATTTTCCTCAGTACATGTGCTGCATTATGACCCATTCAATACGAGTGCTGATTTTTCACGGCAATTTCGAATTAGAACTGTGACACATTTTTCCCACCACCTGTGACAGCGTGTATTGGTTTCGATTACCTGGGCTGTAGGGTGATTTTTTAGTAGATGACTATAGCGAACTCTCACGTCAAACAACTATAGATGCTGTATGCTTGAGGGTACTACACTTTTTTTAAACTCCTCTCTGGTCGACACCAGCATCTAGTCAGTTGAACGTATATCCCACCAAAAAGAATACAAATAGCACCTCACACCCAAGCCTCTTTTTGCTGGCTTGTAGGTGCGGGGTACAGCTTCAGTGTTTCTGTCGCTGGTTTCGAGTGGTATTGCGAATCTTTTTCCCAGCAGCATAAGACCAGTTGTATGGTATTATCAGTTTTTGAGCTGTATTGCGATTTTATGTCATCCTTGTGCAGCGCTATGAATGTAGTTGTGTAATTGCGACCGATCTTTGTAATTAACTATGTTTCAAAAAATGGTTCAAATGGCTCTGAGCACTATGGGACTCAACTGCTGAGGTCATTAGTCCCCTAGAACTTAGAACTAGTTAAACCTAACTAACCTAAGGACATCACAAACATCCATGCCCGAGGCAGGATTCGAACCTGCGACCGTAGCGGTCAATTAACTATGTACTTAGGATCGATATTTGCGTCAGTTTCGAGTGGTATTGCGAAATTTTTTCCCAGCTGGATAACACCAGTTGTATGGTATCGTTGGTTTTTGTGCTTTATTGCGATTTTATGTCATCCTTGTGCAGCGCTATGCATGTAGTTGTGTAATTGCGACCGATCTTTGTGATTAACTATGCACTTAGGATCGATATTTGCGTCAGTATCCCTACCAAAATCAATAAACAAACCTAACCTTCCTCTCCCGCTTTTGGATATTTTCCATGTGCCAGGAGGTGCATTTAGGCTTTCCATCCAGTAGAATCAGGGTTCGAGTCCCTGACACGTTGCGTTTTTTATGTGCACTGAGTGTTTGTGCACTGCATTATTTTCGGGTGTTAAGGCGTTGCGAGCTTGTTTGCATAGTGTTACACATGCATTATTTCGGTGATCTACCAGTATTTTGCACGCCTGTGTGCTGTGTACTGGATTATTTCGGTAATTTACGAGTTCAAAAAATGGCTCTGAGCACTATGGGACTCAACTGCTGAGGTCATTAGTCCCCTAGAACTTAGAACTAGTTAAACCTAACTAACCTAAGGACATCACAAACATCCATGCCCGAGGCAGGATTCGAACCTGCGACCGTAGCGGTCTTGCGGTTCCAGACTGCAGCGCCTTTAACCGCACGGCCACTTCGGCCGGCATTTACGAGTTGTTTGCATCTCTGCACATCAGTTTACTGCATTATTTACTAGTAGTTTCCAGGTCTGCAAACTGTAAACTGTGACCCCAAGCACGCCAGGGTGAGTGTTTTGTATCGGCATAGTAAATAAACTATGTGAAATCCATCCCTAAATAAATTTCTCCAAAAATGAAAAAGTACACTCGTTCCCCTCTCCAACAGCATAGAACAGGCTGAGTGCATTTCCCGCCATTTTTCTCCTTCAGACCGCCGAGGGGATGAGGAGGCCGGGGTACACGTGCAGCTCAGAAAAACATGTGACATCATCATGATGTTGTGCTCCTATTGACTGAACTGCATGATCACGCGACCTATCGTGGCGCCCTCTAGCGGTGAACTCGCGAACTAGCTCAGTTCTTTGGTCTGCTAGATCTGAGGCAGTTGTCTCTTGTGGGGTGGGAGCTTATATGTAGGTTTTCGAAACGAAAGACAGTTCCATTAGAGACAGATGTTTCCATGCATTGTGAAACGCATCTTTAATGCATCTCGATGCAAAGCATTTATTTGCAGGACCGTATTCATCCTCTTCATATGTTCAAGCATTAATGCTCGTTTCCATATTTCATGTAGAAGGCTGAATCAGTGCATGTAATACAGCTATTAAAACTCTCCTGTCTGGCACCAACGTCTCGCTAACTGAACACATGCTCCATCCACACTGACAGCTCAACAAGCACTGATATCTCAGCCTCTTGTGGTGGTAACACCACGCTAAGCCGCTACTGCTGTTGGTAGATAATAAATTTAAAGAAATTTTAAGAAAGTTAAACAAATTTCAACAAATTTGCACAAATTTAAAAGAGGTTTAAAAATTTAGACAAATTTAAACAAATTATATTCGAATTTAATGACGTCATCAGCAGTCTCTAGTGAGGGCAACACCATACTACTTCCCCACAGCTGCAGGGGTAAGCTCTTAGAGCAAAATTCCCTCCAAAATTCAAACTTATCCACCCATTTTCCAACAGGATGACGCACCATCATGCAAAAAGTCGGAAAGCGGGGGCAAGGGACTGCCGGGTGACTGGTAAAAGCACATAATTCAATTTCCCACCAAAATTCAAACTTCGCACCAGGGGGCATAGCACTTTCCCGCCAAAAGCCGCCATTTTGGATAACGGTACTCGCATCATCAGCTAACGTCATGGCCGCCATCTTGGTTTACGTCATGAGCTGTTGCCAAGTCTACGGGCCACCATCATGAATGTCATCGCCGCCATGTTGGATATATCTGGCAACAATGGAAAGTGGAGTGACCAATAGTTTGTTCTACTACTCAGAACGTCAATTCGAATTTGCCACTGTGTTCCTCGAACCAGTCTATTACACTTCTGGCTTTGCGACATAGGGCATTATCTTTTTGAAAAATGACACTGCCAGTGGGAAACACAATCGTCATGAAGGGGTGTTCATGGTCTGCAACCAGTGCAATACTCCTTGGCCGTCATGCTGCCTTGAACGAGCTACACTGGACTCACAGCTGCCCATGTGAATGTTCCCCAGAGCATAATGGAGCCGCTTTCAGCTGTTCCCCTTCCTGCAATACAGGTGTCAAGGAGCTGCTCCACTTGAAGACGTCGCGTTCGCGCCCTCCCATCAGCATGATGAAGAAAGCATCGGGATTCATCAGACCATGCAATGCTCTGCCACTGAGTGCCCACTTCACTCACATTTGCCGGTGTTTTGGTGTTAACATTCGCACATCGATGGGTTGTCGGCTGTGGAGGCCTATCATTAGAAGTGTTTGGTTCACTGTGTGGTCATACACACTTGTACTTTGCCCAGCATTGAAGTCTTATGTTAGTTCCATCAGAGTTGGCGGTCTGTCGTGTTTTACCAGTCTGCCCATCGTAAGACGTCTGTAATGAGTGGTTGCTGCACAGCCCCATGACATCTGGACATGGTTTCACCTTGGTTTCGCTACTTGTAGAAGACACTCAACAAGGCACTACTCGAACGCCTGACAAGCTGTGCAGTTTCCGAAATGCTCATGCCTAGACTCTGAGCCATCATAATCTTCCTTCTGTCAAACTAAGTTAGATTCCACACTCTCCTCATTCTACACATGGACAGCACGCTCACACATACTACGTACTCTGTGCGTGTGTCTGACCGGCAGTCTTTCCTCGCCAGGTGAGGCTCATATGACCTAGACGCGTTTATATCGATACAGGGTCGCTGGTAATAATGTTCTGGATGATTAGTGTATGGCGAAAGAAATAATATGTCACTCAATCCTTTCTGGAAAGCACTCTCTCAAAATTTCAGTAGTAAGTTTGTAGAGCATTTTTGCAATGCTCTTGTGCTGTCCAAACCATCATATGCTGAAACGTACAGCACTTTGTTCGATCCTCCGTCTTTCCTTCATCAGTCCTACCTAGTAAAGGTCCCAGATTGATGAATGGATGGTTACATTTCCTTAAGTTTCTTATTTTGAATCTCAGTCCAGCGTCTGCTTTTCGTATTATTTGTTTTTTGTGTCCATTGCGCTTAACTTCAGTCTGGACAGTTACTCCTATATATTTTACGCTATATACTGTTCTAGCTACTGGCTACAATAGAAGCAGAGATACAGGAAAACACCTGCCTCTTCAGCCCCTGGCGTATACGCTGCCATGCACGACAGGCATGTTGTAAGGTTACAATAATCGTCCTGCCAAATGAACCAGCTGTGTAGGGAATCCTCCATGTCAAGAGCAAGATATGGTTTCCTGGGCCCCAAGATAATGGGTGTGTAGTACCAGCCTGCTTTATTACATTGTGTTGCAGGGGTTACATGAGCCAATGAACATCGCTCGGAGAGGACCCAGAAGTCCTGATCTTCTCTTCAGTACTGCTCTGTATTAATATGTTTGCCTCTAAAAGTCCAGTGTCATGTATTGGTATTCATGACATACTTTACACATTATCTAAGTAATGACAATGTACAGAATGAGATTTTCACTCTGCAGCGGAGTGTGCGCTGATATGAAACTTCCTGGCAGATTAAAACTGTGTGCCAGACCGAGACTCGAACTCGGGACCTTTGCCAAGTCACAAGTGTAATTGTCACTTAAACCATTTTAACCCTTACCCACGAAGATGGTCCACGACTGGAACTGCGCGACATTTGGGTTTAAAATAAAACCTGGTCAAACATGCAGTTTAAACAAACAGATGGAAGTTTCGAGGTCCGGGCTGAAGGGTGGATGAGGAAGAAGTGTCAAATGAATTCGCTCGGGCGCGCGGACTTGTGTGAGGCGTTGCGTTGTCATGGAGAAGTTCGTTTTCATTCTTAAAGAGACGAAAACACCGCAGCCGTTTCTTCGATTTCCGGAGGGTAGCACAATACACTTCGCAGCTGATCGTTGCATCGTGAGCAAGGACATGAAACAGAATAACACCTTCAGAATCCCAGAAGATCGTCGCAATGACTTTATCACTGAGGGAGTGGTTTTCAACTTTTTCTTTGGAGGACGTTTCTGGTCTGTTAGGGGCACACGCCTTTCCGCACCCCACTGGCGGACATGCGTATCAGCTACACCAACAGAGGCGCCCAGCTGGGCTGGGAGGTGTCTCACGGTGACCCGTTGACCACCTCAAATGAGAGTGTCCGCATGTTCCAACGATGTACAGTCATAGCTGTGTGCGGACGGCCGACAATTGGGAGATCGAACAAGTCTGAAATGCCCTGTTGCAGTAACGACAGACGCCTTACCCAACGACTCACCGTGCTTTTGTTCACTGTCAGGTCTCCACAGATATTCTGCAATCGGCTATGAATATCTGGTTTTCCGCGCAAAAACAAGTTCAGTGACACATCTCTGCTTGAAACGCACCTACGTTACAGACGGCAGTTTGAAGGCCACGTACAGCACCACTCCCTATCGGAACTTCACGAAAGTATAGGGGCTGAAGCAGCAATATTCCACGTCGTCCCAGAACAAATTCCGCGTTTTTAAACAGAAATTTTCCTAGAAAAAGAATGTCTTGCATTACTTGCTGAACAGTCCTCCTATGTATCGAATGCATTCGTGACCCAAGCCATAGAAAATGGCTAATATATAAAACAACAACAAAAATTAACTATAAATGCAGGTCGAGTCCAAACATTTTAGACTGAGTTTGATCGTGATTGTTACGAACATCGATTGGAAATACATATAGCTGTAATAAGTCACAGGGGCAACGGCCTTGCCGCAGTGGATACACCGCTTCCCGTGAGATCACCGAAGTTAAGCGCTGTCGGGCGTGGCCGGCACTTCGATGGGTCACCATCCAGGCCGCCATGTGCTGTTGCCATTTTTCGGGGTGCACTCAGCCTCGTGATGCCAAGTGAGGAGCTACTCGACCGAATAGTAGCGGCTCCGGTCAAAGAAAACCATCATAACGACCGGGAGAGCGGTATGCTGACCACACGCCCTTCCTCTCCGCATCCTCAACTGAGGATGACACGGCGGTCGGTCTGTCCCGATGGGCCACTTGTGGCTTGAAGACGGAGTGCTTTTTTTTTTTTTTTTTTTTTTTTTTGAGTAATATGTCACAGATATTTATGTTCACAGTAAACGTTTGGGATATTAGACATCCACGTGCAGGTGGATTTATTTCAGTTAACAGGTCGGAAGCGATTTAAATGCACAACATTTTTTGGGTGACCTTGCGACACCGAAAGCTATCCCGAGAGGCGGTGATGCACTGTGAGCAGCCATGTAGCGCCTCACAGCGGCGTGGGCGTGGTGGAGCCGCTAGAAGGTAAGGGTCGATGCGTCCCATGGTAGGGGAGAGAGGTGGCCTCGCGATGATGTCAAAGCTTAGCGGCCGGAACATCCGCCTCACTCAGCTTATGCTGTTCTAGTCTAGGAAGCATGTTACTTATGCGTCCGTATCACGGAAACCATACAGGGTAGAGAGAAGCACAATACACCCATTTTAAAAGAGCTACGCACACAAAATTTCAATAACAAATTTCTGTCGCTACCATGGCAGACTGATTCAGACTTTTAGAACGAAGAAAACACTAAAGTACAAATCTTAGAAAAATAGTGACTATTCACCAGATCGTTCATATGGCTCTAAGCACTGTGGGACTTAAGATATGAGGTCATCAGCCCCCTACACTTATAACTACTTAAACCTAAATAACGTAAGGACATCACGTACATCCATGCCCGAGGCAGGATTCGAACCTGCGACCGTAGCAGACGCGTGGTTCCGGGCTGAAGCGCCTACAACCACTCGGCCACAGCGGCCGCCTGACTATTCACCAAAAGGTGACACAGTAATATTCAACATATGAGACTGAGTAGCATCGGGAGATGGGTCTGCTGAGGCACTTACTTTTGTTATTTATTTATTTATTTATTTATTTACATGTCAAGTTCTGCACCCTTTGTCTGAAAGGACGCAACGGAGGTATACAGTAAGTGCGCATCGCTTTTACTCCGTACATATGGGTGCACGGCGTCCCTCGTGAAAAGGCCTAAAGGTTAACGCCGAACGGCGCGAGTGAGCAGCACACAGAGCGTTTTGAGGGCACACTGAAGCGGGCAGATGGATCACACAGAAAGGACAGTGAACCACTGAGCTTCTCCGAAAGTGAAAGTCCCACACGCTGCGAAATTCCAATACTTGAACTGACTTCAAAGCGGGTTGAACAGTGCATTACCGTATGGCACGTGAGCAGCTGCCAAGGTCGAAATGAGCGAGAGGTGGATGACCGTTTCTACTCCACTGTCTGGTCAGAAAGCCCTGCAGCCACTACCTGTGTGGGCAGTGCCGATGTAGTGAGCAGACGGACTGGTCGAGAGGTGGTGAGTGCGGAAGGGAAGGAGGGAGGGAGGGAGTAGGCGAACAACAACTGTGGCTGGTTAACCGACATGATTGGCTCCAGGCACAAAGGGAGTGGGGCGAGAGTGGCTAGTAACCAGGGTCCACGGCTTGATAACGGGACGTCCACCACTCGCGCGCGACAGGCGAATAGCGACCGCGTTTCCCTCCCAATTCTAACAAGGGGTATGTCAGAAACTAATTACATTAAACTCTCGATTATCAATATGGAGCTTGAAATCCGCGAATAACTGAGTCCTGCGGATACTCCGCAGTTAAGGTACACAGTAATGTATTAAGATGCTGTAAAACAAAATGTAGTTACAACGTCACCTCTAAAATCACTTAACTAATGTTTACAGTCAGTTCTACTTTAATCATCATGGTGTATGTGAAAATAAGGTACTTAGAAAGACGTACAATGCAATTTCACATTACATTATACTACTTCCGAACAAAATACGAGTAATCTTGATTACTGTCCCACTGACGTAGTTTGTCTTCCCCACATCGCGCTACGAATTTTACGCATCAGCGACCTCGAAAATTTGTAACACCACGCAAATTAGCTACACAGGGCGATTCAGCTGCCCGTACTATTCACTGACTGATCGTATTACACTACCGGCTTAATCGAGCATTTACAAACTGTAAAATTGAAGTTTTATAAATTTTTCCTAACAATTTTGCGTACTTTAACAGCACAAAAAAAAAGAATTATATCGTTGCATTCGTCAGGCCTCCTTACGACGAAATTACTGTGTTTCTGAGGGTCAAGTTTGGATTGAACTGTCAACGTAATTAATTTTAGTGTAACCTTTAGAAAAGTCGGTCTCCTTTCATTACCCTCACGGGCACGTTTAAATTAATTATGTTAACCGAAATAGCCGACTGTGCTGGTGGCGTAATCAACAGATACCAAAAAACGACGAATATTGCGCATAGTTCGTCAAGTGGAAAATTTTTGAACAGTGGTTGGAGAGAGTGCCACGAACCACATATTAGATATCCTGACTGTTGAGCGATGAGTGTGTGGCTGGTTGGGTGGGGGAGAGGGGGGGGGGTCCGTTAGAATTTCACTTTTCTGCATTTTTCTTGAGTAAATCGAAAACAATGACCTCTAGCGAAAACACACGCAAATACAGAATTTAAGTATATTAACTTGCCTACGAAAAGATTCTGTTCATTTCAGTATTAAAATCTTGCACGTGGTTTTTGAAGACTAGATATAAAATTACGGTTTGCGTAAAACGACATTGGCAGACGCAGCTAAATCACACTGTATATGAAAACCATAGCAGGCAAAAAACAGCGGAAAGTATTTGAGGCCAAGGGAGTATTTTGCGAAGACGGGAAAGTCTTTAAACGCTATTCCATAAAGAGGAGAAGACGAAGAAGAAGAAGAATAAGATGACGATAATGAAAAAGTATACGTCCAAAACATTCTTTGTTTTGAATGGCTGTTCGCCAACTGAAATTCTTTCAACTATCAGTGAAGTATCCGATGTCTGTGACAGAGTGGCAGCCCATTGTTCCTCAAGAGTAGAAACTGGAGACGTTACTGATGTTGTACGCTCGGGTCTGCAACGAAGTTGAAGTTCTAACTCATTCCAAAGGTGTCCCGTTGGGTTCAGTTCGGGACTCTGGGCAAGTGAATGCATTTCAGAAACGTAATTGTCCACAAACCATTGTCTCACAGACGCTGCTTTCTGACCGGATGCAATGTCGTGTTAATACCAACAATCGTTGTATCCAAATGGTTCCTCTAATGTTAGCAGGACGCAAGGGTATAAAGTGTTCATATCCTTCGGTATTTAGCGCTTTCTTAGTTGCAGTAACGGGAATATACCCTGACATCCAAAAACACGGGCATACCGTAACAACACACCTTCTGTACTGCACTACTGGCATTAGCAGGTACAGAAGTGTGAAACCGCAATTTTCCTACAGATGGTGCTCGCCGTCAGCGTATGGCCCGTGAGGACGCGTCTGCAGCGCCATCTGCTTCCTGTAACGGCTGACGACGAATGTCAACACACAGTAACCCAAGTCACATACATGGGTATCTGTTTCAAACCCGAAAACATGTCGAGTTTTGTGCCTACGAACTACGATTTGCGGACAGCATTGGTTTTCTGTTATCATTTGAAGAAAACTGCAGAATCCCATCGCATGCTTTTCGAAGATTTCGGCGAATATCCTCTTGCGGAAACACAGTGTTTCGAGTGGTTCAAGATATTCAAAAGTGGTGATCTTGACCTGAGAACCGACGAGTGTGGGAAACGACCGAAAAAGTTCGAAGACAACGAATTACAGGTTTTATTGGATGAAGATGATACCTAAACTCAACAAACTCGTGGAACAATTGAATGTGACGCAGATAGCCGTTTCTCTTCGGTTGAAAGGCATGGGAAAGGTGCAGAAATTGGGAAAATGGTTTCCGCAAGAATTGAATGAGAGACCCCAAGCAAATCGAAAGACCACTTGCGAAATGCTGCTCGCCTGATACAAAAGAAAGTCGATTCTCCATCGAATAGTGACAGGTGATGAAAAATGAATATATTTTGAGAATCCTAAGCGTCGTAAGTCATGGATGAATCTAGTCAAACCACCGACATCCACTGCAAGGCCAAATAGCTTTGGAAAGACGACAGTTCTCTGTGTTTGCTGGGATCAAAAGGGTGTCATCTATTAAGAGCTTCTAAAACCGGGTGAAACCGTCAAGACTGATTGCTACCAACAGCAAATGGTCGATGTAAATCGACCATTACGTAAAAAATGACGGGAATATGGAAAATGGCAACACAAAGTCATATTGCTCCATGAAAACGCCCCTTCACACACAGCAAAACGGGTCAGGGAAACGATCGAGTCCTTCAGTTGGGAAACACTGGGGCATTCTCCAGACTTGGCTCCGACACGTTATCATCTGTTTGCATCACTCAGGCACGCTCTTGCTGAACAACGCTTCAATTCGTATGAAAATGTACGAAAATGGCTCGCTGACTGGTTCGCTTCAAAAGAAGAACTGCTTTTTTGGCGTGGCATTCATAGCCTGCCGGAGAGGTGGGAGAAAAGTACAAATAGCAACTGAGATTGTTTTCAATACAGTATTGTTTATCATTTTCAAACAACAGACGTGTAATTATTGCAACCAAATTCCGGTTTCATAGTTCAACGCCTGGTAAATGTGCTCCCAGGTAACGTTCTCGAGGGAATCGTCAAACTCAAACCCTTCCATCGTGTTGCACAGGGCGTGTCGTGATTCCTCACTGCATCCACTCATTTTCAATTACAGACCGTCGAGTACCGTCGCCCCTTGCACCACCCCAAGCGTTGCTGAGCACTGGCTACAGAAATGTGTGACTCACGAGGAGTTACTCGACCGACGCTTTGCAACTCACGAGTGGTTCCTGCCGCTGATTTCAGGAAAAATCAAATTTCCTATACCTACAACGCTAGATTCTGTCAACAGTCAAATCTGAAACTATTGAAGATATCACCAGTAAAATGGTTACCAATCTGACATCTTGGTGTATTTTTTTCACAGACCTAGAATGGAGAAGGTACATATATGTAAGAGTCAGAAACTGAATAGATTGTTTTATTAACAAAGCGTCAGTACGCACAAAAGTGATGCATATATACAGATGGCGATAGTACCTCGTACATAAGGTATGAAAGGGCGGGGCGTTGCCCGAGCTGTCATTTTTCTTCAGCTGACTCATGTGAAAAGGTTTTCGACGTTAGTATGGCCGCACGATGCGAATTAACAGATTTTCAACGCGGAATGGTTGTTGGAACTAGACGCATGGAACATTCCATTTCGAAAACAGTTCCGGAATTCAGTATCCAACGGCCTTGCCGCAGCGATAACACCGGTTCCCGTCAGATCACCGAAGTTAAGCGCTGTCAGGCTGGGCTAGCACTTGCATGGGTGACCATCCTGTTTGCCAAACCCTGTTGGCAAGCGGGGTGCACTCAGCCCTTGTGAGGCAAACTGAGGAGCTACTTGACTGAGAAGGTAGTCTCATACAGATTCCCGTATGTAGGACATAGCGATAGGCATCCCTGGGGTTGTGAAGCAGCTGAATGGGTTGAAAATAAATAAATCGCCAGGTCCTGATGGGATTCCAATTCGGTTTTAGAGAGAGTACTCCACTGCATTGGTTCCTTACTTAGCTTGCATTTATCACGAATTTATGGCCCAACGTAAAGTCCCGAGCGACTGGAAAAAAGCACAGGTGACGCCTGTATACAAGAAGGGTAGAAGGACGGATCCTCAAAATTACAGACCAATATCCTTAACATCGGTTTGTTGCAAAATTCTCGAACATATTCTCAGTTCGAATATAATGAATTTCCTTGAGACAGAGAAGTTGCTGTCCACGCATCAGCACGGCTTTAGATAGCATTGCTCCAGCGAAACGCAACTCGCCCTTTTTTCACATGATATCTTGGGAACCATGGATGAAGGGAATCAGAGGGATGCCATATTCCTTGACTTCCGGAAAGCGTTTGACTCGGTGCCCCACTGCAGACTCCTAACTAATATACGAGCATATGGGATTGGTTCACAAGTATGTGAGTCGCTCGAAGACTTCTTAAGTAATAGAACCCAGTACGCTGTCCTCGATGGTGAGTGTTCATCGGAGGTGAGAGTATCATCTGGAGTGTCCAAGGGAAGTATGGTTGGTCGGCTGCTCTTTTCTATCTACATAAATGATCTTTCGGATAGGGTGGATAGCAATGTGGGCCTGTTTGCTGATGATGCTGTGGTGTACGGAAAGGTGTCGTCGTTGAGTGGCTGTAGGAGGATACAAGTGACTTGGACAGGATTTGTGATTGGTGTAAAGAATGGCAGCTAACTCTAAATATAGATAAATGTAAATTAATGCACATGAATAGGAAAAAGAATCCCGTAATGTTTGAAAACTCCATTTGTAGTGTAGCGTTTGACACACTCACGTCGATTACATATTTGGGCGTAACATTGCAGAGCGATATGAAGTGGGACAAGCATGTAATGGCAGTTGTGGGAAAGGCGGATAGTCGTCTTCGGTTCATTGGTAGAATTTTGGGAAGATGTGGTTCATCTGTAAAGAAAACACAAATACGACCTATTCTTGAGTATTGCTCGAGCGTTTGGGATCCCTATCAGGTCGGATTGAGGGAGGACATAGAAGCAATTCAGAGGCGGGCTGCTAGATTTGTTACTGGTAGGTTTGATCATCACGCGAGTGTTACGGAAATGCTTCAGGAACTCGGGTGGGAGTCTCTAGAGGAAAGGAGGCGTTCTTTTCCTGAATCGCTACTAAGGAAATTTAGAGAGCCAGCATTTGAGGCTGACTGCAGTACAATTTTACTGCCGCCAACTTACATTTCGCGGAAAGACCACAAAGATAAGATAAGAGAGATTAGGGCTCGTACAGAAGCATATAGGCAGTCATTTTTCCCTCGTTCTGTTTGGGAGTGGAACAGGGAGAGAAGATGGTAGTTCTGGTACGAGGTACCCTCCGCCACGCACCGTATGGTGGATTGCGGAGTATGTATGTAGATGTACATCTAGATGAGGTAGCGGCTCCGGTCTCAGAAACTGACATACATCCGGGAGAGCGGTATGCTGGCCGCATGCCCCTCCATATCCTCACCAAGTGACGCCTGTGGGCTGAGGATGACACGGCGACCGGTCGGTACCTTTGGGCCTTCATGGCCCGTTCTGGAGGAGGTGATTCAGTATTCCGAGATCCACAGCGTCAAGAACCAGCCGACGATATCAATTTTAAGGCGCTACCTCTCACCACGGACAACACAGTGGCACACAGCTATCACTTATGACCGAGAGCAATGGCGTTTGCTTAGAGTTGTCAGTGCTCACAGACAAGGAAAAATGCGTGAAATAACCGCGGAAATGAATGCGGAACATACGACGAGCGTATTCGTTAGAAAACTGAGGTTAAATTTGTAGTTGATGGGCTACGGCAGCAGACGACTGGTGCGGATGCCTTTGCTAACAACACGACATCGCGCACAACTCCTCTTCTGGGTTGGACTCTACACGACTGGAAAACAGTGATCTGGTCAGATAAGTAGGAGCTGGTGGTAGCGTTCGAGGGTGGTGCAGATCCCACGAAGCCATGTACCCTATTTCTGAACAAGGCCCTGCGTAAGCTGGAGGTGTCCATGGGGTGGGCTCTGTTTACATGGGTTCGCAACTCGTGGTCTCGAGGTAGCGTCCTCGCTTCACGAGCACGGGGTCCCGGGTTCGATTCCCGGCGGAATCAGGGATTTTCACCTGCCTCGAGATGACTGGGTGTTTGTGTTGTCCTCATCATTTCATCATCATTCAAGCAAGTGGCGAGACTGGACTGAGCAAAGTTTGGGAATTTGTACGGGCGCTGATAATCGCGCAGTTGAGCGCCCCACAAACCAAACATCATCATCATCATCATCATCATCATCATCATCTGTTTACATGGTACGGACTGCGTCCTCTGGTTCAACTGAACCGATCGTCGACTGCAAATGTTAATGTTCAGCTACGTGGAAATCATCAACAGTGTTTCATGGACTTCATGTTCCCAAACAACGATGGCATTTTTATGGGTGACAATGCGCCCTGTAACGGGGCCACAATTGTTCGCAATTGATCTGAAGGACACCCTCGACAATTCGAGCCAATTATTTGGCCACCTTGATCGCCCGACATGAATCCCATCAAACATTTATGGGACATAACCAAGAGGTCAGTTCGTTCACCACCTGTGGCACCGGGCCGGCCGGTGTGGCCGAGCGGTTCTAGGCGCTACAGTCTGGAACCGCGCGACCGCTCCGGTCGCAGGTTCGAATCCTGGCTCGGGCATGGATGTGTGTGATGTCCTTAGGTTAGTTAGGTTTAAGTAGTTCTAAGTTCTAGGGAACTGATGACCTCAGAAGTTAAGTCCCATAGTGCTCAGAGCCATTTGAACCATTTTTTGTTGCACTGGCAACACTTTCTTTCGCAAGTATGGACGGTTATAGACGCACGATGGATCAGTATATCAGCACAGGACTACCAACGACCTGCTGAGTTGCTGCACTGCGTCGGGAAAAAGGAAGTCTGACACAATATTAGGCGGTATGCCATGACTTCTGTCATTTCAAAGTATAAGAATATCGTATTGGGTCATTGCAGAGCCGTTGAGGCTACGTGTCAGCTATGTCGATGGATATTATTATTGCAGTACCAGTGACACAATTGTTCAGTAAACGTCAGTTTTTATAATTTTTATTAGTTACTTCAGCATTAAATACAATTGACTTTTTACCCAATTCACTAGTAAGTGATCGGGATCCATCCCTTTTCTTGAAGTTATTCATCGGATTTCACTTTCACCTAACAGGTCAATTACAATCTTGTTAATCGGTTATTACGAATTTTTACCGGTAATTTCGAGAAGTATGCGAGTACTACGGTCAGTGTTCGTGAGCTCACATGGGAATTCCTGAAGGGAGGACGACTTTTTTTGAACGGAACGCGACTCGGAGAATTTAGAAAACTGGTATTTGATGTTGACTGAGAACGATTTTACTACCGCCAACGCACATTTCGGGTAAGAACGGCGCAGATAAAGAAAGGTAGGGCACCTACTGAGGAATATAGATAGTCGTTTTTCCGTCGCACTATCTGGGAATGTAGCAGGAAGTGAAATGACTGGTAGGAATATGGCGGCTTTCCGAGTATGTATGTAGACGTAGAAGGTTAGTTAATAGGGGATCCTGTTTTCGCTATAACCATGAACTACATGAAATGTATTCGCAATTTTAAATATGGACCACCATCAACTGTGAAATGGAATGACTACAGTGAAAAGTCGTTTGGCCGGTATCGGCGGGTAAACACGACACTGCGGTGCTAGTGTCCGCCGACACTCGTCAAGCGCCTTTTGAGTCAATTGTCTCCCCTGTACCGGAACACACACAACGGACGTTCGAGTACAGGTTGTAGAGACATGGCGGAGGACATATGGAAGTTGTGCTCGCGTAGCCAAATGGTAACACGACCGCTTGCGATAAGAGGCAAATCATGGGTTCGAGTCCCGGTCCGCCACAAATTTTCATTGTCGTCATACTATTGCACAGCAGATGGTTGGTTGTCCACCTTCGCAACTGCGAATACACTTCATGTAGTTTTGGGTAGTATCCCTTGTGATGCGACAGAATCTTTTATATATATATATATATATATATATATATATATATATATATATATATATATATATATATATATATAAGCACCATGTTTAACAGTAAGACAAATACGTATGAGTACTCTCCAAGTGTTGGTTAGCGGTTGATTGCAGAAATGTGGTACAAGTAACCAAGACTGCAAAAGATGAAAACCATTCATTTACATATATTGTGTTGTGGCAAAGCCGAGGAGAATTACATACGAGTTGACGCATACACACCGTAACAAGGTTTGGTGGCTTTAATGTATTTTTGTGCCTACAGCTTGTGTAAGCTCTAACTGCAAAACGCGATTAAAAAAAAGCAAGCGTAATTGGATACTTGAAAGTGAACTTGGATGGTACTTCGGCGATGGAATTTACTGACTGTGTTAACGTTGGAAAATAAGTGCATATTTGACCTAACCAAAAACCAGTGGATAGCCCATAAATATTTATGTGCCGTTTGTAAGTCCTGTGGTTTTCATATTCTAAAAATGTAATCTAACTTTAAATGTTCGTATCGTACAGAAATTGGACAAAAATACTGAAACATCGCGCGAAATGCGTGCTTAAACATAAATACAGATCCTAACCAAGTACGCAGGTTGCGCTGTAATGTCTGACCATAGAAGGCACCAGTACCATGTCTTACGTACGTTTCAAGCGGCAGTCGTCGTCAGAACACTGTACTTCGTAGTTGTGAGTGCATTAACATCGGATCTAAGACAAGCTGAATCGAGGCAAATTGTCGGTAATCGTGTGGTGGGTGCTTTCAGAACCGAAGGAACAGACATGTCTGGTGTTCCAAGAGCAGCCGTTTCGAAGATTTACACTATATACAGGGAAAGCGGAAACACATCATCCGCCAGCTCACAACGAGGGCAGAAATGTGTGTCAAGTAATCGTGGCGGACGGCCACTCAAGAGGAGTGTGACGAAAAATTAAACGACACTCACACAAGTCACTACAGAACTAAATGTCGCACTCGCGGATCTTGTCAGCACCAAAACAACTACGGAATTATGGGGAAAGATGGAGTTCAAAAACCAGTCCTCTGGGATGCATGTGCTCGTAACAGGAAGCATTGGTGGCGAAGCCTTAAAACCTCGACTACGGAGTTACGGCATGTCATTTCGTAGGATAAATTTGTTTCAAACTGTTCCGAACTCGCAGACTAGTTTATATCCCTATAATGAAACATGCCGGGGGTTCAGAGATTATTTGGACAGCTACATCTTGGTATTCCATGGGTCTCATAGTCACTCTCCAAGTTCACGTTACTGCCAAGGACTATGTGACCATTTTGGCATCTCGCGTCTATACAGCGTTTGTCCCGCAGAGGTTATGCTGCATTTCAAGAAGACAGGGACCCTGTTGACATGCCTCACATCATTCAGGGCTTGTCTTGCGACCGCGAGGAGGAATTTTCGCATCTCGCCTGGCTACCACTGCCACCAGATCACAATGTCATTGACCCTCTGCTGTCGACTTCGGACAGAAGGATGTGCGACTGCTATCCACCTCCATCATCATTATCTGAAGCTGATGCTATTACGCGGGAAGAATGGTATAAGATTCCCTTGAAAACCACAGCCGGCCGTTATGGCCGAGCGGTTCTACGAGCTTCAGTCCGGAACCGCGCTGTTGATACGGTCGCAGGTTCGAATCCTGCCTCAGGCATGGATCTGTGTGCTGTCCTTAGGTTACTTAGGTTTAAGTAGTTCTAAGTCTAGGGGACTGATAACCTCAGATGTTAAACCCCATTTGAACCAATCTGAAAACCATAGAAAACTTGTATTTAACCATTCCGAGACGACTGGTGGCTGTTTCTGATGGCAAAGGGTATCCGACACCGTATTATGCACGGCAATGTGCAGTGTTTTTGGTGCTTCCATATTTTTGCCCTGCACGTGTATTTACACACGGTTTATACGGTAACTCTGGCAACGGCCTTGCCGCAGCGGATACACCGGTTCCCGTCAGATCACCGCAGCCAAACGCTGTCGGGCATGGCCCCCACTTGGATGGGTGACCATCCAGGCCGCCATGCGCTGTTCCCATTTTTCGGGGTGCACTCAGCCTCGTGATGCCAATTGAGGAGCTACTCGACCGACTAGTAGCGGCTCCGGTCAAAGAAAACCATGAAAACGACCGGGGGAGCGGTGTGCTGACCCCACGCCCCTCCTATCCGCATCCTCAGCTTAGGATTACCCTGCGGTCGGCAGGCTGGTCCCGATGAGCCACTTGTGGCCTGAAGATGGAGTTCTATGTACAGTTACTCTATGATGTGATAGTTGTCTAAGCAACATTCAATGAAGTTTTACGTTTGACGGTTGTGTAGAGAAATACTTTTTTAGTATATGACCATGAGTCTGGATTTTTGGTGCAGAATTCTGGCTTGTTTGATATAGCCCGCCACAATTTCACGTCCTCTTCATACTGGAGAAGCCCTTAACAGCCAACACATCGATAATTATTTGATGCACGTATTCGAAACTCTGTATGCCCCTGTAGATTATAGCCTCATTGTCTCCTCCTAGTACCAAGGACGTTATTCTCTGATGTTTTAACAATGTCCCATAATTCTGCCCCTGCTTCTTTCGTCGCCTATTTACCGGAAAATCTTCTAATATGTTATCAGTCCACTTAATTTTCAACGTCCTCCTGCACCACTGTCTTTTACGAACTGACAGGTGCGTATATTACCAAACCATCAGTGTAACAAGTTATTTTCACAAAATTCTTACACACATTATTTACAGAAGAATGGAAAAAATCGCGGAAGGCGACCTCGGGGAAGATCAGTTTTGCTTCCGGGAACACGCGAGGGAATGTTGACTCTACTATCTTCTGTGAAGGTATTTATGTGGAGTGTAGGCATGTATGGAAGTGAAACATTAAAATAGTTTAGACAAGAAGAAAATACACTGAAACGCCAAAGAAACTGGTATAGGCATGCTTATTCAAATACAGAGATACATAAACAGGCAGAATACGGCGCTGCGGTCGGCAACGCCTAAATGAGACAACAAGTGTCAGGCACAGTTGTTAGATCGGTCACTGCTGCTACAATGGCAAACTGCCAAGTTACAGTAGGCGCACGAGCGATGGGACACAGCATCTCCGAGGTAGCGACGATGTGGAAGTTTTCCCGTTCAATTTCACGACTGTGTCGTGAATATCAGGAAGCCGGTAAAACATAAGATCTCCGACATCGCTGCGGCAAGAAAAAGATTCTGCAAGAACGGGACCAACGACGACTGAAGAGAATCATTCAAAATGCCAGAAGTGCGTTCCTTCTGCAAATTGCTGCAGATTTCAGAGCTCGGCCAACAAGTATCAGCTTGAGAACCACTCAACGAAACATCATGGATATGGGCTTTCGGAGCCGGAGACCCACTCGTGTGTCCTTGATGACTGCACGTCACAAAGCTTTATGCCTCGCTTGGGCCCGTCAACACCGGCACTGGATGTTGATGACTATGTTGCCTGGAAGGACGAGTCTCGTTTCAAATTGTATAGAGCGGATAGACGTGTACAGGTATGGAGACGACCACATGAATCCACGACCCTGCATATCAGCAGGGGGCTGTTAAAGCTGGAGGAGGCTCTGTAGTCGCGTGTGGAGTTGGACTGATATCGTACCCCCAATACGTCTAGATACAACTCGGACAGATGACACGTACGTAAGCATCCTGCCTGATCACCTGCAGCTATTCATGTCTATTGTGCATTCCGATGGACATCGGTAATTCCAGCAGGATAATGTGACACCCCACACGTCCACAATTGCTACAGAGTGGGTCCAGCAACGCTCTTCTTCGTTTAAACACTTCCGCTGACCACCAAACTCCCTAGACATGAACATTATTGAACATATCTGGGACGCCTTGCTACGTGCCGTTCAGAAGAGATCTCCACCCCCTCGTACTCTTACGGATTTACGGACAGCCCTGGAGGACTCATGGTGTCAGTTCCCTCCAGCACTACTTCAGACATTAGTCGAGTCCATGCCACGTCGTGTTGCGGCACTTCTGCATACTTGGGGAGGCCCTACATGATATTAGGCAGGTACACCACTTTCTTTGGCTCTTCAGTGTAGATGGCTCTGAAATGTGATGCTACACAAGAATGCTGAAGTTCAGATGGATAGATCGCGTAACTAATGGGAAGGTACTGAACAGAGCTGGGAAGAAAAGATGTTTATGTTGTAAACTCGCCAGACGAACGGACCCGTTAATGGGCTCATCGTAAAATGAAGGATTTGTTAATTTAGTAATAGATGGCAGAGAGGAGGGTAAAAATTGTGTAGCATGTGATCAAAGGTAGAATAAAGTACAGGCGAATTCAAATAGATGTACACTCCTGGAAATTGATATAAGAACACCGTGAATTCATTGTCCCAGGAAGGGGAAACTTTATTGACACATTCCTGGGGTCAGATACATCACATGATCACACTGACAGAACCACAGGCACATAGACACAGGCAACAGAGCATGCACAATGTCGGCACTAGTACAGTGTATATCCACCTTTCGCAGCAATGCAGGCTGCTATTCTCCCATGGAGACGATCGTAGAGATGCTGGATGTAGTCCTGTGGAACGGCTTGCCATGCCATTTCCACCTGGCGCCTCAGTTGGACCAGCGTTCGTGCTGGACGTGCAGACCGCGTGAGACGACGCTTCATCCAGTCCCAAACATGCTCAATGGGGGACAGATCCGGAGATCTTGCTGGCCAGGGTAGTTGACTTACACCTTCTAGAGCACGTTGGGTGGCACGGGATACATGCGGACGTGCATTGTCCTGTTGGAACAGCAAGTTCCCTTGCCGGTCTAGGAATGGTAGAACGATGGGTTCGATGACGGTTTGGATGTACCGTGCACTATTCAGTGTCCCCTCGACGATCACCAGTGGTGTACGGCCAGTGTAGGAGATCGCTCCCCACACCATGATGCCGGGTGTTGGCCCTGTGTGCCTCGGTCGTATGCAGTCCTGATTGTGGCGCTCACCTGCACGGCGCCAAACACGCATACGATTATCATTGGCACCAAGGCAGAAGCGACTCTCATCGCTGAAGACGACACGTCTCCATTCGTCCCTCCATTCACGCCTGTCGCGGCACCACTGGAGGCGGGCTGCACGATGTTGGGGCGTGAGCGGAAGACGGCCTAACGGTGTGCGGGACCGTAGCCCAGCTTCATGGAGACGGTTGCGAATGGTCCTCGCCGATACCCCAGGAGCAACAGTGTCCCTAATTTGCTGGGAAGTGGCGGTGCGGTCCCCTACGGCACTGCGTAGGATCCTACGGTCTTGGCGTGCATCCGTGCGTCGCTGCGGTCCGGTCCCAGGTCGACGGGCACGTGCACCTTCCGCCGACCACTGGCGACAACATCGATGTACTGTGGAGACCTCACGCCCCACGTGTTGAGCAATTCGGCGGTACGTCCACCCGGCCTCCCGCATGCCCACTATGCGCCCTCGCTCAAAGTCCGTCAACTGCACATACGGTTCACGTCCACGCTGTCGCGGCATGCTACCAGTGTTAAAGACTGCGATGGAGCTCCGTATGCCACGGCAAACTGGCTGACACTGACGGCGGCGGTGCACAAATGCTGCGCAGCTAGCGCCATTCGACGGCCAACACCGCGGTTCCTGGTGTGTCCGCTGTGCCGTGCGTGTGATCATTGCTTGTACAGCCCTCTCGCAGTGTCCGGAGCAAGTATGGTGGGTCTGACACACCGGTGTCAATGTGTTCTTTTTTCCATTTCCAGGAGTGTATATTGCACTAGCTACTCGGAAATCAAAAGGCTTGCACAGGTTACATCAACTTGGAGAGCTGCATCAAACCAGTCTGCAGACATAAGATAACAACGCACCCTATACACTTGAAGCTTCTTTAAAGAACATTGGTGCAGTACTGAGTCAAATACTCTTTGGAAATCAGGGAATACTGCATCTACCTGACTGCCTTGATCCATGAGGTTCCGGACCTCATGTGAGAACAGTGAGAGCTGTAATTAGGCATCTCTGATGTTTTCTGAATCCATGCTTGTTCGGATAACTGTAGATATACTGTTCGTGATACCTCACTGAGGTTGAGCTTAGAATATCAGAAACCTCGTAATTCGTTTCGTCACGAAAGCCATTGCTATCCAAGGTTGGCTGCCTTAGCAATTTCATAGACGGCTGTTTCTCAGGAGATAATTCTCAAACTATACAATAACGACAGTCTTCGCGATAGCAAAACACAGGTAATCCCAGCACACATATGGCTCCATTCCTGCGTTTGTGAGATAATTAGTGACAGCCACGAGAGTCCTCGGAAGAGCAGACTCGCATTACATACCGATGCAACCAGAGTGCTGCCCATTGGTTGCCAGACATGCGTGGTTTGACCGTAATGGTAGGCGAAGGAAACGACAACGCTTTGTAAACAGTCTCCGACAGGTAGCGAGGAAGAATATTTTAGCTTCATAGATAAATGTCCGTAAATCCCTAGTGTTTATCACGACTCTACATCATGTGAAAAATTTAGGAGAGTTTTTCTGTCTATAAATAATAAGTAGAAACTTATGTAAACATATTATGCATGCTATATCTACAGAACAATGACTGATAATGCTTTGTAAATAAAACCGGAACATTCCTGGTGTAAAACTACCTTTAGTTACATTACGTTTAAGATGTTAAGAAAATAATAATAATCGGTGAATAACAGTCGATGCGAAAGATGATCATCTGTACAAACATCTCTATATACAAAAGAAAATGATTTGACTGATTCAGCATCACCCAGTCCAAACCGTTAAGGACAGAAACTTTAAATTTGGAGAGAGTGTTGATACTATACTGTTAGCATAGTTTAAGAAGGGATTTTTAAAATTCCCCCGCCCCTAAGGCGGGTGAAACAGGGTAGGAAAAGCTTTTTTGAAAATATGTCACTACTGAGGCAATTTAGATGCTAGAACTATGACAACTGGTATTTGGTTTCTCGGTCATAAAAAAAGTAATCTATATTTCAGAGTCTTTGGAAATTTAACCCATAATGGGGTGAAACAGGGCCTGACTAATTCACTACCTCACTACCGCCCAGGGAAAACCTCTAAGGACAGGAACTTGAAATTTGGAGAGGGTGATGATTCCATGCTGTACGCTTCATTTAGTGAGGGATTGTTCAAAATTCCGTCCCTGAGAGGATGAAGTAGGAAATGAATGGCGTTTTGAAAATATGTCGTATTTAGGGAATTTTGAAGCTAGAACGACGACAATTGGTGTTTGGTTTCTTAGTCAGAAATTTAAAAAAATACATGCTTCACAATTTTTTTTGGGAAATTCAATCATTAAAAAGGTAAAGTGGGTGAAAGTTTGGCTTAGAAATAAACCATTATAAAAGTATTGCTACAGGATTTCTGAGAAAATTGATATCTGACTTCTTCGTTGGAAACAAAAAAAAGAAAAAAACTGTTTTTATTTTATTTTATTATTATTATTATTATTTTTTACTTCAACTCCTAGGGAGGAGAAATATAGCTGAAAATTTTTATCAATATATTTTGTTATATTTAAACATATTTAAAGCTAAATCTATGAACATTTTTAATTGACTTCTAAAGGACTGTGTGTTAGGGGATGAAAGTTTTTATGGGAATATCACTACGAGAATTCAAAAGGCAGGATCAACAAAGATCTCCGACAGCAGCCATCAGAATCGCTTTCTGGTCAGGAGTACATTCAACAAAGGCCATACTTCCATGACCGCCATTAGTATGAAAAATTAAGAACATGTTGCACTTTGTGAACAACATAAAATTCGATTAAAGAAAACCAATATAAATATGCGCAGACCATATAGTCTATACGAACGAAGCAGCAGGCGCTTGGTTAGTACTGTAAAAGAACATCGACTCGGCACACAGTGCGAAGGGAACCCATAAAACGTTCACTCACTCCCACCATACTCATGTTGACTCACACGATCACACTGTTTCACACGCCTTAAGACAAAGAGAGGAAGGGTGAAAGATGCTATACCTGGGATTAAAACTGAATCTAAACGACAGAGGGGCCAAGAGGAAGACACAGGGAAATGTGTCTGGCTGACCATTCACAAAAACATGGGTGAACCAGTCACCCTGTTAACACATGAACAACATGTCTCTTAAAATTTAGGAAAAAAGTTGAAGAAATAACAAGGTCTGACATATGCACGCTGTGGACGATCAGTGTGTAACGCTGGAAATGCATATCCTCCTATTTCCATCTATTGTACTATACATTTTTTCCTTATTTTGTTACCTGAAGATATGACATTTCTGTGTCTTTATATATAGTAATTGTTTTACTATATATATATGTATATATATATATATATATATATATATATATATATATATATATGTCGATGTCTAATTGGTTTGTTTTGTAAATATTATTATTTGTATTTTTACGCTGGGTCTGGCCTAGGGAAAGATATGCTATCGAACGATTACATCGATAGGTCGTGTGGAGAACCAAAGTGTTTAGGATCTTTGGTAGTGTTAACTCTGCCGCATGGACCGCGGGCAGAGGAGAGTCTGGCTGGAGTAGGGCGGTGGAGCAGGTATGTTGTGTGACGCTCCCGCGAGTTGCTGCGCTTTGGCAGCATGTAATCGTGCGCTACTTGCTATGATAGTTTCTGGCACGGTGTCGCGGACGGGAAACATTAGCTGGCACACATCAAGAGCCCGTTTTGCCTGGTGACCGTGTCGAGAAGAAAGCGCGCCAACATCCACCTTCAGCAACAGCGATGGCCGACAATAAGTGATTGTCGCCACCTCCTCGATCGACGACTCCAAACCTTCAATCAACCAACAATGAAGACTGAAAGCACGTAAAGCTTTTCAAACTGTTCTATTTGCATCACTAAAATACAGCAACTTAGCATGAACCTTTTTTGCTCATTGTCCCAACTGAATTACCAAGCAGGGCCCCTTCCTTTTGCGAAATGAACCTGGGTATCGTAGAAATTCAAACGCCAGCATTAAAGTAATATCATTCCATTTCACTGCTTTAATTTCAAAGTTCAGTTTAAGTATTCATAGCTGGCTACAATATTTAGATTACACAAGCACAAATGAAGAGTACGAGTATTGTTACCATATTTTAGCTTACCTGTGACTGCAGCTCAGCTTAGTACATACTAAATTTTAGTATTGTTAATTGTTCAAAATCATTTAATTCAAGTTCAAAGTTAAATCTCTTATTTCTAAATTGCGTAGATTCAAGTAGCTTTTGAGATGATTGTTGAGGTAGCCCAAGACTAACCTTATTTTATTTAATTTCATAGTGCTCCAGAAACAAAGTTCACTATTAATTTCAGTCACTACATTAACTTTCAGTTTTCCGGTTCTATTAATTCTTTTGCCACACTTTTAGTGCTAATTATATGTGCATTAACGTTTGTTTTCCAGTTATTATAGTAGTTCTCCATAGGACTGGCGACCGTATTTTTCCCCAAATCTCAAATATCTAATTAACGCCAGTTAATTGTTAACGTAACGACCACACATTTACTTTCCTTATTAACTTTACGCTTTTTCAAAATTAATTTCCATCAATTTTATTTTCATTTTTCCTTTCATTTAGATGTAACCCTTTCCTCCCTCTTTACCGACAAATTAGCTTCGGTGACGACTGCTTTTCCCTAATTTCCATTAGGTACACGAGGTTTAATTTTTCACTGTCATTAAGGTCGATAAGTGATGGGGAGGTTACAAGTGGGTCAAAGAAAGTAAGTGGTGGCATGGATCGAAGTATTTCTCCTGCAGCAGTTACATCTGATACTTGGCATGAAAGTAACAATACTAAAGGTATACCACGAAGAAACATTCATATTTATCCTTCGTGGTTCTCCGTATGGCGATGGAGTGTGGTTGGCCAGCTGCAGGAGCAAATATTTCATGTTATACTAAGATCCAGAAGCTTTCATTTATCTAAAATTTAATCAGTTGTCGGCAGTTTACGTATTGTCCTCTACGTACGAACTTCGTAGTATGTGAACCTTCCATTCGCAGCTCATGCATATCAACTGAGCTGTCTTTCCTGTATATTACCTGCATGCATGACTGTGATTTGTCTTTCACATATGCTCTGCCTTCAGAATTTTGGAACTGACTATTAGCGTTTCATCATTCATCATAATATTCTGTCTTGTACGTTCTAGGATTACCATGCGTCATTTTACCAGCTGTTTCAGAGTTAGCGGTCCTCTTGTTTGCCATCATGGAGGCATGCGTTATTTCTTGAGCAACTCGGAGTCCGTCTTTAAGTTTCGGGAAGAATACTTGCCGCCCCTTTGCTGTTATACGGGGTGGTCAGGAAAGCTGGTAAGGGTTTTACAGGGTAGGTTGTGCTGAGGAATAATTATTAAGAAAAAATTTCAGTGCATTAACCTATCTGCGAGTTAATTAGCAATTAACTTAGCCAATCAGCCCCCCCCCCCTCCCCCCGGATACAGTTAGTGTCAGTTGTTGTCATGTCGGCGATGGTAGTGTACAACACTGCTTAATCTTTTGCTAGCGTTCGATTATTACTACCGTCACATGTCCAATTTTTGTGTCGCTGTCTCGTTGGATTTTAGGAAAACAAACGTGGTCCACGTATGGCGACAACGTCTCTGGCAGACCTCTTGAATTTGCGATCGCAACAACCTGAGTGGCTAACGCTGATTAACTACGAAACGGAGTAACATACCGAATTTTTTTCTTAACAATATTATTTCTTAGCACAACATACCCCGCAATGCCCTCGGAAGCTTTTCAGGCCGTTTCTCGTCACCCTGTATAATAGTTCCCAACAAGGGGGACAATACATTACTAACAACGTGGTCAGTTTTTAGACTCATACTTACTATGGCACATATGTACAATTTACGTTTTCCGGCTTATCCTATATATTGTTTACGACACCTTACATGTTATTCTTGATTAAGCTTGGTAGAATACTGATGTGCAGCTATTACAGTATGCAGCTATGAAACTACGTAAACGGATTGTTGGTTGCGGCTTCTTGTGCTTCACCTTGCACCTCGTAATTCACAGAGTCAGGATTTTGATATGGCCACTATAACTCAAAGGACTGAGCCGGGATCAAGTTCCTCAAAAGCAAGTTAATTAAAACTCGCTAACTCTAAAGGGCCATCTCTAGACTCTGTAACTTGCACTAATGAAGTGATGAGGCTCGTCGAAGAAATAGGTACCAAATTGATGCGGGTTTATTTGGTCGTCCTGAAGAGTCTAGTTACGCCACTGAAGTATGCAACACACACGCCGAATTAAGGCAACATGTGCTTACTAGGCTAGTTCATCATTAACTGACCGATTTTTTGATATTCTCTGCAAATATTACGTGTTTCAAGGTAGAAGACTTTCTTCCGTTTCCGATACGAGTTACCAGATTGAACGGCATGTAACTCTATAACTGATGAATCAACGATATCCTCAAAATATCCTTAATATATTACACAGCATACAAATATGTAGAGGTCGTAATATTTACAAACGCTGCGCAAAACACAACCTCGTGCCTACAACAAGAAACACAATAGAAAATGTCGGAAACCGCGCATTTCTTCAGGTGTTTCTAAAATCAGACGCTAGATTCAAATGCAGACTACAGTACATCATGGTTTTCTAGATAGACTGTCCTCCAAGATCAACACTATCCCCTACTAAAAAAAAGTTCTTATAATTTCTGTTACACGATAAATCATACAAATATAAAGGTTGTCATTCCAGCTAAGAGCCGAGGTATTACAATAACGAACAATTTAAATTGGAACCATCACACAGGATATGGGTTTGGGAGAGCACACCAAAGACTGCGTCATTTTAGCAGAACAGATGCAACAGGTCTGCTAAAGACACTGCCTACACTACGCTTGTCCGTCTTCTTCTGTAGAACTGCTACGAGGTACGGGATTCTTACCACACAGAATCGACGGAGGGTATCGAAAAAGCTCAAAAGAGGGCAGTTCGCTTTTTATTCTCGCGAAATAAAGGGAGGGAGCGTCACGAATATGACCTGGAGCGGTAATGGTTAAAACAAAAGCGTTTTTCATTGTGGCATGGTCTTTTCGCGAAATTACAATCACCAACCTTCTCCTCAGAATGTGAACTTATTTTGTTGACTCTCGCCGACATAGGGGGAAATTATCATCGTAATAAAATAACAGAAATCAGATCTCGCACGGAAAGATGTTTTTCGTTCCAGAAAACATTAGATAAGGTGACAATTATCTTTGTTACATAAACAGAGGCACTAGTAGTTGTAAACGCAGTTTTTCCTAAGGAGGGAGCCTTCAATAGCCAAGGTAACACCAATATTGATGAGACAAAACTGGTGCAAATACAAGGATACGCCGTCGCTGCGAATTCTGAGAGATCTAGTAACACGGTGACCCGAAAACTGCAAACTAAATTAATTTCAGTCTTCCAACATAACTCTGCTACTGCCATGTAACGTTACGTACTGTTTCACAAACACTGGATTAACTCAGTCACCACAGTAGCGCTGGTCTTTATGAGACCGGACTGGAGCAAATACTAGCATACAACATCGCTGAAAATTCTGAGACAGTTGGTGTCAAAGTCATACGCAAACCCCAAACTGAGCTAATTTCGTCTATAACGTTAAGGAGAATTCCGTTAGCAGCTGGTAAAATTGTTTTTTAATGAAACACGATCGGTTTCGTGGCCAGAGCCGCATCAATGCAACAATGTTAGAAGGCCAAGGTGTACCCACCGCTCCTAGACAAGATACATTACTCAGTGAATATCGTCTCCATAACGAAAATAATATATCTAGACTAGGATCAAAGGGTATATCTACGACGTCGTTGCACCTGCTGACGTGGCTTTCGTCTGCGAAGCCGGTTGTGTTTCAATAAAACAACGATTTTACCAACTGTTAGCGGAATTCTTCTTTCAAGCGCTCCAGATGCCCAAACTATAAAATACATTATAATTTCGTCTAGTAGCATAATTCTGTTACTGCCAGGCAAAATATTCTTTCATTAACACTGGATTGACTTGGCTGATATTCTCACGAAGTCTCCACTCTTATGTAGAACAATGTAATGCAGCTGAGTACTAGTATACTCTCGAGTGGTGGATTAAAAACTTCATCGTGGAATCCTTTTCTGGGGTTTTCTTCAATAATGTCTGAAATGATCCTTTAGAGAAGCTATAGTCAGCTGACTCTGCCATCTACCATACAAACCTAGCGATCTAACTCTGGACACCACTCTAAACATGCGCAGTCCATACTCATATTGCTTTTGGGCGGTGCATCATTATCATAATTCAACACCCGAATTCTCATATTATGAAAGACAAGAATATAATAAACTACCGAATTCTTGTATTATAAAAGACTAGGAAATAATAAACTATCTCGCTTCATCATTGTGTTCAGTGGAGTTAAACAAGTAGCCGTATTTATTCTGATACGAGAACAAAATTACACACTGAAAAATGTTTACAATAGGTCGCTCTCCAATAATCTAACCTTGGACATAGTTAACAAAGAGCTCTAAATTCAGCTTAAAGCCGGTCGGTCTAGGGCGTCTTGTCACGGCCCGGTTGGTTTGTAATATACAGTATTTGTAATATATATAATTACTTTTGAATATTATTAAGGTAAATACATTGTTTGTTCTCTATCAAAATCTTTCATTTGCTAAATATGTCTATCAGTAGTTAGTGCCTTCAGTAGTTTGAATCTTTTATTTAGCTGGCAGTATTTGCGCTCGCTGGATTGCAGTAGTTCGAGTAACGAAGATTTTTGTGAGGTAAGTGATTCATGAAAGGTGTAGGTTATTGTCAGTCAGGGCCGTTCTTTTGTAGGGATTATTGAAAGTCAGATTGCGTTGAGCTAAAAATATTGTGTGTCAGTTTAGTGTTGATCAGAATAAGTAAAGAGAGAAATGTCTGAGAACGTTCAGTTCTGCTCAGCTGTTTGAAAATCAAATAACGTAAGAGGTTTATCAGCACAGTAATTAATGAATTTATCCAAGCGGATGTTTCAATGTAAAAGGACACAAACATTTCTAAACCAAACATTATTGTGAGACGATATTTAACCTAGTTTGGCAACGATTATTCCGATATATTTATTACCTCGAAAGTTTGTAAGAATTCTAAATCAAAATTCTGCACCTCGTTTTAGAAAACCACTCAACCTTCAATTGCAAACAACAAATTATTGTTTTACACAATAAATGTATTTATATTTCGGTTTAAGTAAGACAGAGTTTATGTAAGGTGCAGTTTCAGCAGCCCATGCGTGGATGGAACTGTCTCAGATTTTCTAGTAAATGTTACGTGATCTTTATGGTGAAGATAAACAAGTTACACAATAAATGTATTTATATTTCGGTTAAAGTAAGACAGGGATTATATAAGGTGCAGTTTCAGCAGCCCATGCGTGGATGGAACTGTCTCATATTTTCTAGTCAATGTTACGCGATCTTTGTGGTGAAGATAAACAAGTTACTAAGTACATTTTCGTTTCTGGCATTTGATTACGTATATTTGATTAACCTGATGAATCCATCTTGACATTACGAGGAGGCAAAGATCTTCTTACAGGTAGGAATAAATGCAGCGAAGAGATACACACCTAAATTTACGATCTTGAAAAAACTGGAAATTAAGTGTCCCGTATTGCTAGCCACAAAAGATGATTACGTTTTAATTTTTTTCAGAGTCCCTTGGGTGAGAGAGATACGTAAAATGAAAGACTAGTAAGATATTTTGGCTAAACTCCATCCCCCCTCACCAGGGCCAAACGATTTGGAGAAAAATACTCTTAAAATATATTATGCACAAACGACTCAGAATTAATGGGATCGACAGGTAATTGAAAACTGAGCATTTTTCATCACATATATGGCGTCCGAAAATGCATATTTTCCTAGAAATCTAGGAAAGAAATTTTTCGTCGCTTATGTACCCGCAAGGTATGCGGTATTTACGAAAGCGCCGTTGGCACAGCGACGGAGGCATCCGGGTCGGATACAGAGGCCCTGCGTTCGATTCTCAGTTGTATGCTGACAGTTATTTTTATTGCTATTTTTTCCATATCGAAAACTGTTGGAATAGCGGGTTAATAGCGTAAGTAAATCCATAAGGAATAATAGCAGAATAGGCAAACAAAAGTTCTCAAACAAACTTGGAATACTGATGAATTAAAATTTTAATCATCTCTAATGAATACAATTTTGAGTAAGATGGCTACGAAGAAGAATATTCGGCTCACGTTATCGCAAAAAGGAGAAAAATTAACCCTTGTCACAATAGGTAGAGTACATAAAACAACGTATTCGCAGAAGGAGCAATACTCCATCACAGCAAATGGAAAATTGTTGCCTAAAGTTTTCCCATGCTAATAAGAAACTAATGATTAATTTGGTCCTTGGGTATAGAAGAGGTCAATGGTATAACTGACCTGTTAAAAATATTTACCTCACTTTCTACACAACTCAGAGAAATAGAAAAATTCCGTCTACAAAACGTGTGTTGGCAAAATTTTCCAACCATACGCTGTTCATAACAAGTTTTATCTGATAATCGACATATGGGGTGGACAAACTAACACCATCATGCATGGCAGTATGTTTACAAATGATGAGCGTCAAGCGACTGGCACGGTAGAAGTAATACCTGTGTGCTAGCAATATGATTTTTATTTTTATCGCCAAGTTAAAAATTTTAATTCCAGGCTTCAAAATTATAGTCTGCTTTTGGAAAGCCAGTGAGAACTGCACAACCGACAGGATGCAACATCGATGCAATAATTCACTATCAACATAAGGCACCGATTTTTCAGACAATGTTACGGCAAGCGTGGTGTGCATCAAAATCAATTCATCAAAAACTAATATTTTTAAATGTAAACTGAGTTTGTTTTCCTTTTAATCTTCGGATGAAACGAAGTAGTTGCTCAAAGATAATTCGTTAGATCTTCTTGGTGTGCGAGTATATCTGCTTTTAATGTTTGTATGACAAGTACCATCTCTCTAGTTGTTCGAAAGAAATTGAGAACCTGTAACAGATTGAGTGAAAGAGTGATTGCCGAGCGACCAGGGCTAGATTTCTAATACTTTACTAGTCGAACTGGTTTGAGAAATTTATTTGCCTGCCTTGTTATTATTCCTTATCGCTTTATTTAACTTTGTTTTGTGTCATCAGTCTTCTGATTAGTTTGATGCTGCCCGCTACGAATTCCCCTCGTGTGCCAGCGTTTTCATCTCAAGCTAACAATTAAAACCTACATCCTCAATTATTTGCCAGATGTATTCGAATCTCTGTCTTTCCTTACAGTTTTTACCCTCTGCAACTCCCTCTACTAACATGGAAGTTATTCCCTCGTTCTTCTAGTCAGCGTTTTCCATATCTTCCTTTCCTCGCAGAGTCTGTGTAGAACCTATTCATTCTTTACCTTATGAGTCCACCTAATTTTCAACATTCTTCTCCAGCACCACATCCCAAACGCTTCGATTTTCTTCTGTTCCGGTTTTCCCACCGTCCATATTTCACTACCGTACACTGCTGCCCTTCAAACGAACACACTCAGAAATTTCTTCCTGAAATTAAGACATACGTTTGATACTAGTAGACTTCTCTAGGCCAGGAATGTTATTTTTGCTTTTTATGCCCTCCTTGCTCCGTCCGTCATGCGTTATTTTGCTGCCTACGTAGCAGTATTTCCTAACTTCGTCTACCTCGTATCCCCAATTCTGATATTAAGTTTCCCGCTGTTCTCATTTCAGCTCCTTCTCTTTACCTTCGTGTTTCTTTGATTTACTCGCAGTCCAAATTCTGTACTCATTAGACTGTTGATTCCATTCAACAGATCCTGTAATTCACCTTCACTTCCACTGAAGATAGCAATGTTATCGACGAATTTTATCACAGATAGCCATTCACCCTCAATTTCTGTTCCACTCTTGAACCTTTCTTTTATTTCCGTAATTGTTTTCTCGATGTACATACTGAATAGCAGGGGCGAAAGACTACATCCCTGCCTTACATACTTTTTAATCCGAGCACTCGTTCTTGGTCTTCCACTCTTATTGTTCCCCATTGCCTCTTGTACATATTGTATACTATCCGCCTTTTCCTTTGGTTTTGCCGCGCGGGGTAGCCGCGTGGTCTTGGGCGTCTTGCCACGGTTCGAACTCCTCCCCCGGCGGAGATTCGAGTCCTCCCTCGGCCATGGGTGTGTGTATGTTGTCCTTAGCATAAGATAAAGTTAGATTAAGCAGTGTGTAAGCCTAGGGACCGATGACCTCAGCAGTTTGGTCCCATAGGAACTTACCACAACTTTCCAAAAATTTCCTTTGGTTGCCCCTTAGTATTCTGAGAATTTCGAACGTCTTTCACAATCTGACGTTGTTGATCGCTTTTCCAGGTCGACAAATCCTATGAACGTATCTAAATTTTTCTTTAATCTAGCTTCCATCATCAGCCGAAACGTCAGAACTATCTCTCTGGTGCCTTTACCTTCTGTAAAGCCAAATTGATCGTTGTCAAATAGATCCCCAATTTTCTTTTGCATTCTTCCCGTATATTGCTGCTGTCAGCAACTTGGATCCATGAGTTGTTAAGCTGATTGTGCTATAATTCCCGCATTTGTCGGCTCTTGCAGTCTTCGGAATTGTGTGGATGATGTTTTCCCGAAGGTCTGACGATATATCACGAGACTCACACATTCTACACACCAACGTGAATAGTCGTTTTGTTGTCAATTTTCTTGATGATTTTAGAAATTTTGATGGAATGTTATATGTCCTTCCTGCATTATTTGATCTTAAGCCTTCCAAAGCTCTTTTCAATGCTGATTCTAATACCGGAGCCCGTCTCTCTTCTATATCGACTCCTCCTTGCATCACACCAGGCAAGTCTTTCCCCGGATACAAGCCTTCTATGTACCCTTTCCAGCCATCCGTTCTCTTCTCTGCATGTAACAGTGGATTCAGCGTTGCACTTTTAATTTCATCCCCCTTATTTTTAGTTTCACCAAAGGTTGTTTTGACTTTTCTATATGTTGAGTCACTCCTTCCCTCAATCATTTCTTTTTAGACTTCTTCATATTTTTGATGCACCCATTTAGCCTTACCTTCCGTACACTTTCTATTTATTTCGCTCGTAAGTGACTTGTATTTCCGTAACCCTGAATTTCCGTGGACATGTTTGTTGTTCCTCCTTTGTCGGTAACCTTATTATCCCTCATATGGCCAACAACATACAAACAAAAAAACTGACAAATGCAACAGAGAATACAGCTTGACATATCTGATAACTTTTCCTTTTGAGAGTCGAGCAACAGGCGAGCAACCATGCCATGCGGCTAACGAAACATGGGCTGTGTACAGCTTTGTCACAACGTAGTGGTCCTAACGGGCCCTGCAAACATCTGAAAGCAGTTACAGTTGGACGTTATTTTTACCTATCGGTTTACCACGTTTTTTGTGGATGGAGTGTGTGCTGTCTAGCTGACATATATATATCATCACAGTGACTGAGTGCGATTCTGTATTGCGAAAAATAGAATTATGATCAAACACCGAATGTTATTGAGGGTCTTAGGGTTTGCATGGGGGCTTAATAAAAATATTAATGCAAATAATTTTAATTTTTTTTGCTTTAGTAGCTGTCTGTCCGATTACGAAGTCTCGTAACGGTTGGCCCTGACTATTATTATTACGCAATCTGACTGCTTAGAACAATAACAAAGAATGAAATGGAAATTTTCATTAACACAGTTAATTAATTAAGCCCCCAGCAACTATAAAACCAACGCAACAACAAGCACAAGAGTAACTGTTCTGTGTGTGGGAGTGTGACTCAACGTACGCATCTGGCACGGTTCTTCTTCAACAACACAACAATTTTTAAATAACATTATACTGAATTAATTAAAGAAAATACAAATACCATAATTACTCAAGAGAACCACAATTACACTCTAATCCAAGAACACAAGCCAGATGCTTTGTTGACTGAACCTGTAATGACACATTATTTAAAACATGGAAATAATGAAAAATAAATCAAGTTTCGTTACCTTCATATATTGACCAAAATCACTCTCATAATTACAATATATCTCCACACCGCCTCGCTATTACCACATCTGAACAAGAACCTTTCAGTATCACATCTCAGCAAGCACTCCCTACTAGCACATCTGAACACCAACTGACTACTACGAGTCCTGGACAAGCACTGCACACTACGACATCTCAATAATCACTGTCAGTGGAGGCGGCGGAACAATGCTCTCTAGCGATCTCTGGCGCTGTGGCTCAGTGTAGCCACCTTTCATATGCCCTTCCTCCACGGCTAGAATTTGATGGTATTTTTGCCAGCATTGGTGGTGAAAATACCACCAAATTCGTCAAAAAAAATACAGAGAAAAATAAAAGATAATATTAATACGTAAATACCATATAACTAGATAAAATTTTGGCTTTGCACTGACCTTTCAATAACCTATTATATAGAATACAGTAAGCAATACAAATTCTTTCATGCATGTGACTTTACATAATAGTTTACACAAGTATTATGTGGTTAAACAGTTCAATCAATAGCGTCAGCAATGACGAATATGTGCAGGTAAGAGTCTCATAACTTTCCACAAACAGTAATACACAAAAAAATCAGTTTATACAAATATTCACATAAACGCTTTCCATAGCCCATGAATAAGCAGTTGACAGTTCCAGCAATAGCACCCAGCAATGGTCAACAGGTGCAAAAACCAATAAGTAACATTTTTTCAATAGAAGCAGTCCATCAGTGGCACCCACAATGTTGATCAGGTGCACACAGCAACAGGTGACTTCATTTCAGTAGAAGCAATCCATCAGCGGCACCCAGCAATGTTGAGTAGGTGCAGACACCAACAAGTAACACCATTTCAGTAGAAGCAGTCCATTAGTGGCACCAGCAATGTTGATCAGGTGCACACAGCAACAGGTGACTTCATTTCAGTAGAAGCAATCCATCAGTGGCACCCAGCAATGTTGAGCAGGTGCAGACATCAACAAGTAACCCCATTTCAGTAGAAGCAGTCCATCAGTGGTACCCAGCAATGTTGAGCAGGTACACACAGCAACAAGTCACATTTCTCAGCAGAAGCAGTTCCATAAAATACACTGTCACTGATCACACTGTTCATCAGAGTTTATAAGCAGAAATTAAACATGTCCTAGTGGCACCAATATTGTAGAAAAGGTACAAGTAACAGTCCATAATTTTTTTACAATCACTGATCACACAGTTCATCAGCAGAAATTAAACATATCCTTGTAGCACCAATCATGTAGAAAAAGTGCAAGTAACAGTCCATACTATTCACCATAACTACTGAGACAGTTCAGTCATGAACAATAGTTTGAATGCACATACAATTTCTTTAACAAAATATAATCAATGCTCTTACACTAAACATACAAATCATAATAAACACACAAATGATATCAGTTAATTGTCACATTAACTATTACAGTACACAATAACAGTTAACCTATAATATTTATGGGTGTCAGTGCAAGCCACAACAAACAAGTGAAATAATATTTAGGAGATAGGTTGGGATCACTTCTCTGGGATTATAAAAGGAAACCACACAAAACACACTCACTCATCTTTCATCCACATTAGTGCTACTGTGTAATTGAATAGTGTTAACTGTGTAAATGTAACTCTGTCCAAGATTTGATGTTCATCATGTGTACCAAGTACTAGTGGCAGCAATGTATAACAGTCAATAATAGTTAAGTCAACGTCATAGTCATCATGTCAAGACCAATGTTTGCCAAGCCAGATCAAAATGTACGGTTGCTGAACAACTGTCAGTGTACCAAGATATGCAAATGCTTCCTCTCTCAAAAAAGTATATACTGCTTAGTGATTTGACAAAGTGTGTGTGTAGACAATCTTCCTTCCACTTTAGTGTTCTAGTCTGCCATCTTCATCCTCCTTGTTCCATATAAACCCACAAAAACAATATGCTCCTCATTTACTTTACCTCTTATTCACCAAAACTCCAATAATCATCACTTAACTTCAATAATACCTCATTTACCTTACCTCTTGTCCACGAAACTCGAATAATCATCAACTTCACATAATCTCAATACCTCAATAATACATCTATACATATAAACCTCAGCACCAATATCATTTCACTTCCATAACAACTCTTTCCTCTAGTCAGTCTCCTCGAACAAGTACAGACAAAATCCTAGTGCAACTTCAATTCAGCATCCCATGCAATCCGAAGACACAGTGTCCACACACAACCTCTGTGTAATCCATCTGACCCAAATTTTCTACTCATTATAAATTATAAGATACATTTTGGTTCCTTGTCCATCATTAAATAAAAGAAATGCATACATGACCTCTAACAGACTTAGTTCGAATAACTCTCAGTAATTAAGTACGATTACGGAGTGTGAATGATCATAATATTTCACAGTGTGTACACCACTTCAAGAATCATAGCAGAAGCAAACATGTGGAGTATTTTTTGTGTCAAGTGTCACTTCCTATTTCAATTGCTCACGAAAATGCAGTGTAATACTGTCAATGGTCTAAACCTAGTTTTGGTATGTCATGTCGTTAGCTTCCTTCCTATTAGCATAAATTTATACAGCTTCCATAAAACGTCCAACTCATGTGACTTCCATGAAGTTTTTTTGTACTAATGTCGTTCGTCGAATTACTGCAGTTCATTTTCTTATCTTAAAAATATAAGGCACTGAGCGTAAGCAAAACATGCAATAGCGAGTAAATATACCAGTAGAGAACAGAATGTCAACAAGTGGATGCAGCACAATCCCTACAACGAGGCTCTGCCAAGCGAACAATCTATAATTAATACCACAGTGTAACCTAAACTCTATGTTCGTACACTGTACGTCAGCATTGCTATATTCTAAATTGAAGAGTAGTTATGACAACAAAACAGAAATGTGTAAATATGCAATCCATACGCAAGGCAGCAAATATGTTATCTATCATAATAAACAGGTCATTAGCATCATATCAGCATAAGCAAATAAATGTTTATATGTAATCTTAATAAGTAAACATGAAGGCGCAAGCAGATAAATCACAAAGTATAACTTACATATCTAACCACATCAGCACAATTAATCAGGTGACAATTATAATTTAAATAAATAAGCACAGCAGGCACATAATAGAAAAATATGACATCAGTGAAAAAGCATAGCAGCCAAGCGATGCATAATATACACAAGTAATAACACTGTTCATTAATCAATAATTGTCAAAATCAGCAAATGTACACAAGCACGTCGCTTCACAAGTAAATTCATAGAACATGAAATTTAGCACAAAGTATGAATCACGTAATCGCAAGCAGCAAATTACTTCTAAAGTACGTACCTAAGTGGAATTATGTTACCTGAAAAATAAACTCAATCAATAGTTACCTTTTTTAGTTTATTACTTTTTTTTTTTTCGAAATTACATTCTTCCTGAAATTTTCTCCAAAGCAAGTCGTCTTAACGTCGGACACGCACAGAATTTACCTGAAGGTCTTAAATATTTTACACAACCGTATCCTGAAAAATACTGAACGTTAATAACATAATTTATGAAGTCATCATAGCTTTATACAGAATTTATTCGGAGAAATTAGACTGTGTATTTGTTTACGTCTGTCAGTGCATTCGCACTGAGCGCTCGATCAGCTGTAGGCGCGTGACGTAGGCAGCGATTGTTTGCGGTTAACGACTGCCTTGTGCGGCGCGCCGACTTGACTGTTGCTTTGAGTATGTGCCGCCGCCAAAACACAGCGCGGGATCCTTGTACTCTCTTCGTGTTTACATGTAGCTGTTGGTTTCTCAAAAGTATGTCATTCCACAAAAATTTTTACGTTCGATATATGATGTATTCCCTTAGAGCGCCGAGATTTAAGAGTTTCTACTTCAACAGTGTTATCATGAATAATTTTGCGAACTCTATATGGACCGTTATAAAGCAGAAAAAATTTGCGACATAAGCCTTTTCCTTTATGAGACAAACGATGAGATTTAATTAACACCTTCTGACCAACTGACAAGATTTTTAAACGACCAGGATGTTTAGCAGATTTCTCTCTTCTAGCAGCCGCAGATGCAATATTTTGTAGAGCCAGGTTGACAACTTCAGAATGCCGCAGTTTCCGTGAAGGCGGAAAAGAAACGATTTCAGAAATGCGATTTATCGGTGCTTTATTTTTTAATATCAGTATTGGCGGTAAAGAAGTTGAATCATTAGGAAGTTCATTCAGAATGTTTTGAAAAAGATGAAGATACTGATCCCACGTTGTGTGATTCTGATGACAATAAAGACGACACAATTTATTGATTTCCTTCATCCATCTCTCTGAAGCATTAGATTGAGGGTGAAAAAGTGAAATGAAAATTGGTTTAATTTTACGACGCCGTAGAGTACGAAGCCAAATTTTAGAGCGAAACTGTGATCCATTATCTGATATAACCTTATCAACATGACCAACTTCTTTAAGAAAATGTTTGATGAAAGCATTAGATACTGAACGAGCTGTTGCTTTGCGTAAAGGTGTAAACACTCATATTTTGATGTCAATTCCACTGCTACGAAAATATACGCAAAACCATTAGTAGAACGAACCACTGGACCGAACAAATCGACTGCAGCCATCTCCTTTAATTTCGCTGGAATGATAGGAAACAACGGTGCTCTGTGAGAAACTGTTGGCGGCTTAGCCTTTTGACATAATTTGCATTTGGCAAGAACAGATCGAATATGTTTTTCCATATTACTGAAGTAGCAATTTTCTCGCAATTTATGAAAGCATTTTCTGGGACCAAAGTGCGCATAACTGAAATGTGTAGACGAGGTGTGGCCAAATCATCCAATCTAACAAAGCGTCTAAGAAAATTACAGACACCAAGTAAACTACGAACATCACGTTTTGTGGAAGGAACAGCATAATTACGAATAGCATCTAGTTTCTCTGTATGAGGAAGAATACCTTCTGTAGGAATAATGTGACCGAGAAATTTCACCTGAGAACGACCAAATTCAGATTTTTCCAAGTTCACTGTAATGCCAACTCTTGCAAAAATACGTAATAATGAATCCAAAATTTTGTTGTGCTCACTCCAAGAACGTTTAGCAATAAGAATGTCGTCAACATATGAAGTAATATTGTCACGAATATAAACAGGTAAAATTTCATTTAAACTGCGAATAAATGCTGCAGAAAATATAGTAAGTCCAAAGGGTAATTTCCAAAGTCACTTTCGCGTAAAATCGTCATATACGGTTAATCTTTACCTACTGTCTAGATAGATGGATAGTAGAAGAACTGTTTTTATAGATGCAAAGAATAGTGAAAGAGTAGGCAGCGGTGCAGAAAACTAAAAGGGAAATAGCACCACTACAGCTCGGGGCCCTATGATCGCTACGGCACATATTCACTTAGAGTAGTGAATCCCCTGAGGACTTTAATAGCTGCACATAAATTTCAGTTTGTGATTTAGAGGCAAATTTGGTGGAAGTGCGTACGTAAATTGATCTAACCATGCACATGGATGTATGTCATTCTTAGAATTGCGGAAGATCTTAAATTTCCGAACAGTCAAAAAGTGTTTATAGTCAAAATTTTCTCCTCGTGGCGACAAAGGCCCACCGCGTCTGTCCCAGTCCGAATGTCGATTATTGTCAAGTTCGCGCGCCTGGCGCTCTCTTGTTGCATCACGTAAATGAAACAAATTATTTTCTTCAAAGCCCTCTGCTATCTGTGATTCCAAATTTCTTCTACTGTCTTTTCCTACGATTTCGCCTTCAATTTGTTTGACTTGCTTTCGTAATGCCTCAACTTCCCTTTTAACGCGTTCATTAAATTTTCCCTGATTTTCAACATGCTTATTTATGTTCTGGTACTCTTCGGTTTCTGCAAATGGTAATGGAGCTGTATCATCTGAATCTCTGTCCCCATGTAAACTAAGATTTGTCAATTTATCTGAAATCTCCTCAACTCTTTCCGATAAGTCACCTAATTGTTCTTTCTGTTTATTTACGTCTTCCGTAAGTGTCGCGACTCGGGTTTCAGTGTTGACACATTTGGTAGTTAACTGTTCATATTGTTGTGTTAGATTATTTATTCTGTCATTTGGTACGGATTCCTCGATTCTCTCAAATATCTCTTCCTTATCGTGTGCACATTGTAAATTTAGCTCTGAAAATTTTTGTACTATCACGCGATCTCTTTCTTCCTGTTCTCTATCCTGTTCCCTTTGTCTAATCTCTACTGCAATTAATCTATTATTGTGAGAATTCAAAATCGGTTGTACTTCCTCTCTAATTTCTTTCTTTAATTCATCTTTCATGTTTCTGAAACATGTCCCTATTCGTGAATCTAATCGTGTTTCCATTGTTCCTATCTCAGTTTTAATTGTTCCTATTTGTGAGTCTAACCGTGTTGCCAAAGTTCCAATCTCTGTTTTTAATTCAGATCGTAACTGTGATCCCATTGACAAACTGCCTATTGGCTTCTGTCTCGGGTTCTTCGGCCGACGTTCATCTAATGATTTTTCTGACGTTTCGCCAGCACGAGTGGCTGGCATTGTCAAAGCTTCACCCTCCATTGCCGGTGGTGAACTGGAGCCGAGCTCGCGGGCGCAGACTATATGTACCTGGCGCGCCAACGTCCGAGGGCTTCTCCGCGGTCATTTCCGGTGCGGTTCTCCTCTTGCTACCTGCGACGGTCGTTCGCTGCAGTACGGGAAGCCAGGATCCGTTGACCTTAAGGCTTTCCTCTTTCTTGTTCAAACTGTTCGCGTGTTTTTGTATTTCTACAGCTTCTCTGAACAAGCGCGTGTGATAGTGGTTCTCTACAGCCAGAACTTCCGTGTCGGCGAATTTTATTACGTGGTCGGTCTCCTTCAGTGCGTGTTCTGCCACGGCCGATTTCTCCACCTGTCCCAACCTGCAATGTCGTTTATGCTCCTTGATCCTGGTGTTAATGGATCGTCCAGTCATCCCGACATAAACTTTTCCGCATGTGCATGGTATGCGGTATATTCCCGACATTGAAAGTGGGTCTCTTTTCTCCTTCGCCGATCTAAGACACTCTTTGATCTTCCTTGTCGGTTTGAAGATCGTCTTTACGCCATGTTTGCGCAACCGACAAGGAAGATCAAAGAGTGTCTTAGATCGGCGAAGGAGAAAAGAGACCCACTTTCAATGTCGGGAATATACCGCATACCATGCACATGCGGAAAAGTTTATGTCGGGATGACTGGACGATCCATTAACACCAGGATCAAGGAGCATAAACGACATTGCAGGTTGGGACAGGTGGAGAAATCGGCCGTGGCAGAACACGCACTGAAGGAGACCGACCACGTAATAAAATTCGCCGACACGGAAGTTCTGGCTGTAGAGAACCACTATCACACGCGCTTGTTCAGAGAAGCTGTAGAAATACAAAAACACGCGAACAGTTTGAACAAGAAAGAGGAAAGCCTTAAGGTCAACGGATCCTGGCTTCCCGTACTGCAGCGAACGACCGTCGCAGGTAGCAAGAGGAGAACCGCACCGGAAATGACCGCGGAGAAGCCCTCGGACGTTGGCGCGCCAGGTACATATAGTCCGCGCCCGCGAGCTCGGCTCCAGTTCACCACCGGCAATGGAGGGTGAAGCTTTGACAATGCCAGCCACTCGTGCTGGCGAAACGTCAGAAAAATCATTAGATGAACGTCGGCCGAAGAACCCGAGACAGAAGCCAATAGGCAGTTTGTCAACAAGTGGCCACGAAAGCCTCAACAATTTTGTGATCCCATTGTTTCCCTATCTGTTTTCAATTCAGATCGTAACTGTGATCCCATTGTTTCCCTATCTGTTTTCAATTCAGATCGTAACTGTGATCCCAAATTTAATATTGCACCCAACAACTGCTCCATAATAGCCGGTTCGAAATTCTTTTCGCCCCTAACATTTCCCGCAAAACCAGTTTCCTTCGTCATAGCTGTAAAGCTATCTGTGTTCGATACTATTCCAGAATCTTCTATCGTTAATCTCGTATTCTCTAAATTTTCTGATTGAGAAAAATTTTGAAAGGGTTCTGGACTATTTTCCCTGCTTATTAAATTGTTTTCAACTTCATTATTTATCGTACTGTTGTCCTGTGTTGGCGAGTTCGCCATGTCAACAATTTCGTCATTCTGACTATCCATCATTTTTGCCTTTTTCATCGATCGCGTAATCATTTACAAAACATACAAAACTCGTCACAGTACGAAAATTACACACAATGACTCTTTATAATCAACAATACCATTCACTCGAAATGTTTCCCAAAAAACACGATTAACGAACAATTGAAATAATTGCGCTAAATTGTCAAACGCGTATACAAGACAACAAAATTAAATTCTGAAAAAAAATACCATTATAAGAATGACAATTACCAAATCTACACATACAAAACAGACTATAATTACTAAACTACAAATTGCTACAACAATGCTACTGTCTACTATTTTTACAATCAGAAGATTCCAAGGGACTATCCGAAGCAGTGGTCGCCACGTGCATGGGGGCTTAATAAAAATATTAATGCAAATAATTTTAATTTTTTTTGCTTTAGTAGCTGTCTGTCCGATTACGAAGTCTCGTAACGGTTGGCCCTGACTATTATTATTACGCAATCTGACTGCTTAGAACAATAACAAAGAATGAAATGGAAATTTTCATTAACACAGTTAATTAATTAAGCCCCCAGCAACTATAAAACCAACGCAACAACAAGCACAAGAGTAACTGTTCTGTGTGTGGGAGTGTGACTCAACGTACGCATCTGGCACGGTTCTTCTTCAACAACACAACAATTTTTAAATAACATTATACTGAATTAATTAAAGAAAATACAAATACCATAATTACTCAAGAGAACCACAATTACACTCTAATCCAAGAACACAAGCCAGATGCTTTGTTGACTGAACCTGTAATGACACATTATTTAAAACATGGAAATAATGAAAAATAAATCAAGTTTCGTTACCTTCATATATTGACCAAAATCACTCTCATAATTACAATATATCTCCACACCGCCTCGCTATTACCACATCTGAACAAGAACCTTTCAGTATCACATCTCAGCAAGCACTCCCTACTAGCACATCTGAACACCAACTGACTACTACGAGTCCTGGACAAGCACTGCACACTACGACATCTCAATAATCACTGTCAGTGGAGGCGGCGGAACAATGCTCTCTAGCGATCTCTGGCGCTGTGGCTCAGTGTAGCCACCTTTCAGGTTTTCTGCAGAACCGTAAATACGTGATGAAGTAATGCTTCATTCAGTCTGCAGTTAAAATCGCACTGACAATGAGACAAAATTTGTACCGAAGAAATTAACAGAAGATTTACGCTGAGGTAAAACTGAATGCAGTTGTCAACTTCGTTTGTAGCTGGCCAAACTATTTCGATCCCACTATACGATAGGCTACGGTGTACTTGGACTAATAGAGCTCGTTAAAGTTCATAACGTTAATTACACAGAAGGCAAGAGAAAGGACTCGCAAGATGTAGTGTTACGGGACGCGAATGCGCTAACTGTAAATTCTCAGCCTGTGTGCCAGCAAGCACGAGTTCACGCCGTCCGTGTGGATCCGGTCACCGCACACTCGTTAGTGTCATGAGATGAGGCAGCATCGGCCTCTTTCGTCAACTTCCGCCAAGCTACACAACGATTATTCGCACTCTCTCTATGTCTCTCTCGTTCACTGCAGCCGCGCGCACGCCACTCGCATGGGCTGTGGTGCAATAACTCCCTGAATACGGGAAATTCGGTTGCACCTACCGACGTCGTTTAATGCAACCCGCAACGTTATATCTGGCGTTCAAACATTACGCGTGAGAGTTTCACAGTCCCTCTCTCACTAAGCGCAAACTATTAGCTCTACAGAAAGACCGGAAAGCATTTTTTTTTCTTGTAGGAAATTTTATATAGTAAAATTTTGTACCGGGATATGTTTTCGCTAGAGGCGTAGTTTTTTCGGGTTATTAAAGAAAAACGTACAAAAGTGACCTTCAAACGAGCCCCGCTCCCACATTTAGCCCCCATCGATCAAAATTTCTAGTCTGTTTTCCATAGCACTCCCTCCCACCACTGCACAAAAATTTGCGACTGCACGAATTAGTTCTCACATTCGACGATTTTTGGTCTTCAATGACTGTCCTTATTACGCTACCGACTCTTTCCAGCACTTACAAATCGTAAAATTGACGTTTGTGTAAAATTCACCTAACAATTTTGTAGATTTCAATAGAATAAAATAAATAATTCCACTGTTGAATTCCTCAGTCCCCCTGTCCACCCAAAACTACTGCGATTGTCAGTGTTAAGTTTGGGTCGAATTGTCAACGTAATTAATTTCAGCGTAACGTTTACAAAAATCGTTTTCCTTTCATTACCGTCATGGGTACGTACAAATCAATAATATTAATGAAATAGCTGACTGTGCTGGTGATCCAATAGCCCAATGCGTAGAGATCAAGAAATGTCAAATGTCGGAAATAGTTCGTGTATCGGAAATGTTGGTACAGTGGTAGGAGGGTGTGTCGCGAACAACATACTAGGAATCCTGACTGGTGAGCGATGAGTGTGGCCGTGAAGTTGCGCTTGAAAATCACCTTTCTATGCTTTTCTTCAATAACGCGAAAATCCTGGCCTCCCGCGAAATCCTGTCCTAGCACTAAATTTAATTACATTAATTTTCACACAAAAATACCCTACTCAGTTATTCTGTAGGAATTTGTGCATAGCGAGTCAGAGAATATGGATATTTCATAAGTGGTTTTTCGCGGCCAGATACATTGCGAGACGCTTAAAACGACGTGGGTAAGGGCTGTCCTGTATATTTACCCTGTATATTCCAACACTTTTCGTGCTGTTATCCTCTCTAGAGTCACAGTGAATTTATCACTGTGCATTTATCATCTTAAAAAATGGCCTGTCATTCTGTCCGTTCACCTTACAAATTGTTTTCCGCATATCCCTCGCCGATTCTGCGTCATAATTTATTATCTTACTAGCTCAGAAACGCTGCATTGAAAGGTATTTATTTATAGCTGAGTCTGAGAATCTGTATGCTTGGTATTTATTTTTCACGTAAGGTGCTTTTTTGTATACAACGTCTGAAGAACATTGAAGCGCCAAAGAAACTGGTATAGCCATGCGTATTCTAATTCAGAGATATGTAAACAGGCAGAATACGGCACTGCGGTCGGTAACGCCTATACAAGAATGCGTCTGGCGCAGTTGTTAGATCGGTTAAAGCTACTACAATCGTAGGTATTCACGATTTAAGTGTTGTTATATTTGGCGCATGAGCGATGGGACACAGCATCTCCGAGCTAGCGATGAAGAGGGGATTTTCGCGTACGAGTGTACTGTGAACATCAGGAATCCAGTAAAACATCTAATCTCCGACATTGCTACGACCCGACGAAAATCGTACAAGAACGGGAACAACGACGGCTGAAGACAATCATTCAACGTGACAGAAGTCCAACTGTTCCGCAAATTGCTGTAGATTTCAATGCTGGGCCATCAACAAGTGTCAGTGTGCGAACCGTTCAACTAAACATCATCGATATGGACTTTTGGAGCCGAACGTCCACGCGTGTACGCTTCATAATTGTATGATAGAAAGCTTTACGCCTCGGCTGGACCCGTCAACACCGACATTGGACTGTTGATGACTGGAAACAGGTTGCCTGGTCGGACGAGTCTAGATTCAAACTGTATCCAGCGGATGGACCTGTACGGGTATGGAGACAACCTCATGAATCCATCTACCCTACGTGTCAGGAGTGGAATGTTCAAGCTGGTGGAGGCTCTGTAATGGTGTGAGGCGTGTGCAGTGGGTGTGTTATGGGACCCCTAATACGTTTAGATACGACTCTGACAGGTGACACGCACGTAAGCATTCTGTCTGATCACCTGCATCCATTCATGTCCATGTGCATTCCGACAGACTTAGGCAATTCCAGCAGAGCAACGCGACACGCCTCACGTCCAGAATTGCTACAGAGTGACTCCAGGAATACTCTTGTTAGTTTAAACACTTCCGCTGGCCACCAAACTCACCAGACATGAACATTATTGAACATGTCAGGGATGCCTTGCCATGTGCTGTTCAGAAGAGATCTTCACTCCGTCGTACTTTTACGGATTTATGGACAGTCCTGCAGGATTCATCGTCAATTCCATCTCCACTTCAGACATTAGTTGTGTAGTGGACTGTTAAGGCAGCCAGTCCACAGTGAAGTAGCCGAAAGGCCACGCGTCAACTCACGCCGTCTGGCGTTAAGTCTGGAACAGGATTCGTAATGAATGTGATAAAGAAAAGAACGTAGCTACTAGAACACTTAACTTTTATATCGTCCTTTGGTATACAGCATTCTTGATGATACAAGTGAGACTATCTTGAGATACATGCAATGGTACAAATGGCGCCTTGGTAGGTCGTAGCCATTAACTTAGCTGAAGGCTATTCTAACTGTCTCTCGGCAAATGAGAGAAAGGCTTCGTCAGTGTAGTCGCTAGCAAAGTCGTCGTACAACTGGGACGAGTGCTCGTACGTCTCTCGAGACCTGCCTTGTGGTGGCGCTCGGTCTGCGATCCTGACAGTGGCGACACGCGGGTCCGACGTACTAATGGACCGCGGCCGATTTAAGCTACCACCTAGCAAGTGTGGTGTCTGGCGGTGACACCACAAGTTGAGTCCATGCCACGTCGTGTTGCGGCCCCTTCTGCGTGCTCTCGGGGGCCCTCCACGATGTTATGCATGTGTACCAGTCTCTTTGGCTCTTCAGTGTAGTTTGCTTCACTGACACGGGAGATAGGCGTGTGGAGCTGGCCGTGGAAAAAGCAATTGACATTGACGACAACGGTTGCAGCACGCATCGTTTTTTGTCCTAATAGCACACACGTTGAAAGCTGAAATGGAAATTGTTGAGAATAAACAGGATTAGGGGAACAAAATTTCGCTATTCTGAGCAACTTCCCGTTAAATTTTCCGCTTGCTCAAAAATGGTTCAAATGGCTCTGAGCACTATGGGTCTTAACATCTAAGGTCATCAGTCCCCTAGAACTTAGAACTGCTTAAACCTAACTAACCTAAGGACATCACACACATCCATGCCCAAGGCAGGATTCGAACCTGCGACCGTAGCGGTCGCTCGGTTCCAGACTGAAGCGCCTAGAACCGTTCGCCCACCAGGTGCCGGCTTTCGGCTTGTGTGGAGTTGCGTAGGAGAGAAGTGACTCTGAGCCTCTGTGAGGTAAGGGATCTGAGGAGCGAGGTAATGCATGATGCTCTCGGACAGAGTTACGTCGCATCTTTCACAAGGTGTATGCAAAGAGCGAGCTCAAGCCTGATGTTCTCGAGCCACAGCAAGTCTCGCCTTACGTTCCTCCTTGGACTCTTGAGTCCGCATAGTTCTCAGTCTTTCAGCCGTTGCGGTATATTCAGGCAGACTCGGTATTTTCTAGGAAAATTTATTCGTAAACAAAAAGAAGGGCCTTGCCACAGTGGTAACACCGGTTCCCGTCAGATCACCGAAGTTAAGCACTGTCGGGCTGGGCTAGCACCAGGATGGGTGACCATCAGGTCTGCCGAGCCCTGTTGGTAAGCGGGATGCACACAGACATTGTGAGGCAAACTGAGGAGCTACTTGAGTGAGGAGTTGCGGCTCCGGTCTCGCAAACTGACATACGGCCTGGAGAGCGGTGTGCTGACCACATGCCCCTTCATATCCGCATCCAGCGATGCTTGTGGACTGAGGATGACACGTCGGCCGGTCGGTACCGTTGGGCCTTCATGGCCTCTTCGCTGGGAGTTTAGTAAACAAAACGAAATCAAAATTTTATGAACAGGCACCAAAATCACAAACCAGACTTAATTAATTCGGTTTTCATAGCAAAGAATATAAATAAAACCTGTCGAAATAAGCAAACTAATGTCGTTAAGTTTTTAATTCACAAACCGAAATCAGTACATCCATACAACCTAATCAAGTACATTCGCTGTTAGTCTGTTTTCGTAAAGATGAGATTGTGGCACTTAATTCTGACTGGTGTAAACTTACGAAAATACATCTCTGTCACTGGGTTAAAAGAAATGACAGCGTCTTCTATCGGTTATTTGGCGCCCTAAACTGTTATGGTTAAACATCCGAACTACTAACCTCAGCAGACGATTGTAAATAAAACTTTAAATTAATATATCTTTTTTTACCGTGTACTGATTTTCATGAAATAAGGCAAACATGTTGTCCTAAACAATGCTCAAGGTACCTGTGAAAATCCCACGAAAATTCGTCTAGTAGTTTCGAGGATTAGCGTGTTCACACAGACAGACAAAAATGATGGTTTTTACATATTTATTATTACTATAAGTCAGTCCATAACCAGAATCCTTCTGTAAGCCGGAGCGAGTTTCTCCTTTTGCGATTATGCTGCAGGCAATTTATTCACTTCCGTACAGAACTGTGCTCAAAACGCAGAATCTCAGACATTTTTGTCTGAAGTAACGACTTGTGTTTGATACTAGTAGATGGCTTTTAACATGGAATTCGTTTTGGCCTGTCACAGTCTCTTTTTATTTCTCCCTTGCTTTATATCTCCCTGGTCCATCACGCTCTACAAGTGTAGCTCTAATGAGCCTATATAAATATTTCTTATTATTTTCTTTTAGTCGTCAATTTAGTAGTACATGCCAGTACCATCCAATAATACAAGTATCTGAGATAAATGTTTCAATGTACAAGTGGCAACCAAATCAAAGTGAGGGAGATGAAAATTAAAGTAAGTAAACTGTTTACTGTTAAGTAATCGTCATAACTGTCAATTAATTTACACCCTTGTGAGACTAGGCGGTCAGAGTCTTCACGGAAAAATGTTTCTGGTTGGCTGTGGAAACATGCCGCGAACCTCTTCATCCGAAGCGAATCGACGAATCTTCAGAGCTCCACAAATATGGAAATCAGGTGGGGAGAGATTGTGACTGTATGGAGGGTGCGTAAGAGCATCCCAGCGAAAATTCTGCCGCGTATCGAAACAATCTGGCAACAAGAAACCCGTCCGCACGTTGCCAAGATTGTTTCCACTACGCTGTCCAGGAGTCACTTACACGTTCACCATACAGTCCCGATATCTCCCCACGGGATTTCCGTACTTTCGGAGCTCTGAAGGAAGACATTCGTGGTCGTCGATTAGATTCCGACGAAGAGGTGCACGCCTCGGTACAAGTATAGTACCGCAGGCAATTGCTCACATTTTCTCATGAAAGTGTTTTAAGGGAGGTCGGACGTCAAACGGGCCGACTTGATGCAGCAGAGGCACCACAGGACATTTTAATTTCCACTGTCTATACTTTTGCCAATAAATTCATAGAAATTTGGCAGCAGGACTAGGAACGATTCAGTATTCACACTCCTAGCAATGGAAGTTCAAAATCCTAACAAAATAATTTTTTATACATGTGAAATTTCATCATTTTTTTCACTTACTATTGGCTGCAAATGGTTCTTTATTTACGTGACCATTACGGCACTCCAACCCCAGTTCTCGATACCAGTAATATCGTACTACTTTTCTGCGAAGTAACAGACATATTTTTGTGACAATATTCACATTTGGTTTTATTAATGTATAGGTACTCCGATGTATCGATATATTACAGTGATATGGTTCTTGTGTGTATTCATTTCTGTGAGACTGGCATAGTCTTTGACTTACTTGTAACCGTTTTGGCGCGAATGCGCACAGGGCAGTCTTTGTTTCACTTTGCAGAAGTTAAGTTGTTGTTTCGCTTTGTAAAAGAACAGTCAAGTTTTGTGTTTGGTTAAAGTGGAAATTAAATATATGAAGATTGATACAAAACTGTTTTCTTCATGATGTGACAATTAAGAAGAAGTATATGTGAATTTACAAGAAGTTTAATAAAAATGTGGATCGTGAACACCAAGCCAAAATTATTTCTACCATACCATTGTTCTGATCTGGGATTGTTTGATCATTAAGAATTTCCTGAAAAACGCATTTGTTAGGTCTTCAAATATAGCTAAAATGCAGATCCGGACCTTCTAGCAGCCAAAGTGGAATCACCCTAGAATCAACAAGATGAGCCATACCAACTTCGACGAAATCTACGTGGGAATCCATTCAAGATAAGTGCCAAAATTAATGACTTTTTTTACAGTGACTTCAATATTTCCATTGTGACGATAGCATCCACAGTGAATAGCTTTGTTGTTGCCCGATAAAGCGAACATATGCTGCGTGAGCAACATTATTAATCTGATTTCTGGCCTACTTTGCAAGTGGTGGTATTGTTAGAAAGTGAATGAAAACCTAGAATTTATTTAATTTATGAAAAAGTGAATGAGCTGCTACGTTTTAAACTTCAAGTTTAGAAAAAAACTTAAATTTTATAGTTTATTATCTAATTTTTTACCATAGTTTTTAATAGATTTGGAATATTCTAGAGCTTCATACACCTGTAACTATGGATTGTATGCTGTGCAAAATTAATCGAAGAATCTCTCTTACTTATGAAGAAAAGTGTACCTATAGCAACAAATACAGCCAATAGTAAATGAAAAAATGATGTACTTTCACATGTAAAAAAATTTATTTTGTGAAGTTTATGAACTTCCACTGCTATGAGTGTGAATCCTGAATCCTTACTGGTCATACAGGTAGAGTTTTCTGAATTTATTTGTAAATTTATAGACAGTGGAAATTATAAAGTCCTGTGTTGCCTCTCCTGCTCCAAGTCGGCCCATTTGACATCCTAGTCTCCTTAAGTCATTTGTTACAGTGGGTTAAATATGTGTTAACAGACATGCAGCTTACTTATGGAATAATAAACAGTTTAATTACTTTATTTCCAGATGACTCGTTTTTATGTGACTGCATCTTGTAACGGCACATATCTTTGCCACGAAAGATCCTATTTTCAACTATGGAGACTTAACAGTCGAGTGGTGGGGTAGTCTCGAATAAGAACCACTGACTGTCGAAGTGACGCCGCAGCTGTTGTGTGGGGTTGTCGGGTGTGAAGACACAGAAACATTTAAATCAATACGTGCACCGAACAATATGAAATGAAAAAAAAGACAGTGCTTAATACTGAGTAACCTGTAACTGTACGCTATGGTTTTAGGCGAGGATGAACTATGCTTGTTTTCGAGTATACAATGGTCGAATTTCGGATTTTGTAGGTGCAATGGGGTGGAGCACTGTATGGCCGAATATACTTCGTAGATACGTCAGTGTCGCATATTCCCAACTGTGCACGCCCTCGAATTACAACTGCATGACACCAGTCTCAAGAAAACTGCTGTGACAGGACGGAAGGTTCATCATTTCTTGTAGAAGATATATATATATCGTAATGGGTCTGCAGACACTACATTCAAAGCAGAATGGTGGAGTAATAGCATAGCGCGTCATCGTCGTCTCCCTGTCTCTAAATTCTGCAACAAGATGAGGTTCAGCCAAAGTGGAGATTTTTAAAATAGATTGTTACATACCATCAGGATCGGTTCGAGAACATTTTTACACACAATCAGCTTCTCACTTTGCATCCCTTTTCCTTTGGTTGCTTTCGCCCCTGCCAGTTTTCGCACTGTATTTAAATCTTCTACTTGGTCACCTCTCTCAGCTTGACACACCAAGCGGTACCTTCGTGCGCTTGGGCCTTAATCAGCCCCGCATACGATAGGGTGGAATTGCGAAAGAAATGTAGTATAAAACGCTGTTCCGATCGTAATATTTCAGTTCGTCAAACTATGACAAAATCGTCATTGCAACGGTACCAATACATGAACGTAGTTTTTGCTCCTCATCCCTCCCTATAATTTTTCTACTACTTACCAAAATAATAGTTAAACATGTTCCCACTAAGCGGCTCATCCGCAGATTCTGACCTCTCACGTCGGAAGTAAAGAACTATCTGAAGTGCCAACCGCTATTGTACGGCGCGCACGCGAGCCTATATCAAATGTACTTTTTTCAGATTTATCGAGACCCGCATCGCGCGCAATAGCCGAATCTGACAGCTGGGTGCACACGTGTTTGGTGTTGGTTTGTTTACAAACATGGGCGACTTTCACGGGTTCCGAGTGTCGGTGCATGTCGAATAGCTGAGAGCATTTCTGGGTGCCTGTGTCCTTATACATATAGCAACCGTGACACTACACACACTTGGCAATTTTATTTAATACCAGTGAATGTTATTACTCAATATTCTTCATCTAGCTTTCTCCATGTCTCAGTAAGATTATAGGGCGAGTATATGAGTAGAGCCTTACTTCTTTTTACTTGCACAATAAATTTTACTTCATTCTATCCACCTCATTGCTCCACCCGTGAAAGCAATCACTGTTAAGTAACGCACTTAAGTTCATTCAGTCTAACAGAACGAGATCAGGTCGCCACTTCATTACACGTTGATTTACACTATTTAAACTTAGTTGGATAATCCTCGTTGTGATATAATGCGTTAGTTTGCTTCCAAGGTAGCGGGTGTTCTCAATTTCTTATTGTATGTGGTCCCCAAGTTGTATGTTAATTTTATGGTAACTCTCATTTCCAGTACTCGTCATTACTTTAATAATGGTTTCCTTTACTATCAGCCCTCATTCTGTATGCATTACAATGTTCACTCCGTTGTACAGTTTCTGTAATTATTCAAGACTATCACTGAGGTTAGCAATGTAATCAGCCAATTTTATCATTTATGTACTTTCACGCTGAGATGTAAGCCTATCCCGAGTTTTTCTTTTATTTCCGTTATTGCCTCTTCAATGCACACGTTCAAAATGGAGAAAAACCGCATCCATGTTTCACACATTTATTTATTCCGAAACCAAGTCTACTACCACCAATTGTAGGTCTAGTTTACATTTGAGTAAAGAAAAGATACCTGTGCCATTTATAAAAAAGAAACGTAACTTTGTGTTGAAACTGATGTTTATTTACATTTACGCATGGTGAATTCCTGCGCATTATGTGAGCCTCTGATAGATTTCTAGCATTTGTAGACTTAGAGAAAGCTTTTGACAATGTTGACTGGAATACTCTCTTTCAAATTCTGAAGGTGGCAGGGGTAAAATACAGGGAGCGAAGGGCTATTTACAATTTGTACAGAAACCAGATGGCAGTTATAAGAGTCGAGGGGCATGAAAGGGAAGCAGTGGTTGGGAAAGGAGTGAGACAGGGTTGTAGCCTCTCCCCGCTGTTATTCAATCTGTATATTGAGCAAGCAGTAAAGAAAACAAAAGAAAAATTCGGAGTAGGTATTAAAATTCATGGAGAAGAAGTAAAAACTTTGAGGTTCGCCGATGACATTGTAATTCTGTCAGAGACAGCAAAGGACGTGGAAGAGCGATGAACATCAACAAAAGCAAAACGAGGATAATGGAATGTAGTCAAATTAAATCGGGTGATGCTGAGGGGATTAGATTAGGAAATGAGACACTTAAAGTAGTAAAGGAGTTTTGCTATTTAGGGAGTAAAATAACTAATGATGGCCGAAGTAAAGAGGATATAAAATGTAGACTGGCAATGGCAAGGAAATCGTTTCTGAAGAAGAGAAATTTGTTAACATCGAGTATAGATTTAAGTGTCAGGAAGTCGTTTCTGAAAGTATTTGTATGGAGTGTAGCCATGTATGGAAGTAAAACATGGACGATAACCAGTTTGGACAGGAATTGAATAGAAGCTTTCGAAATGTGGTGCTACAGAAGAATGCTGAAGATAAGGTAGGTAGATCACGTAACTAATGAGGAGGTATTGAATAGGATTAGGGAGAAGAGAAGTTTGTGGCACAACTTGACTAGAAGAAGGGATCGGTTGGTAGGACATGTTTTGAGGCATCAAGGGATCACAAATTTAGCTTTGGAGGGCAGCGTGGAGGGTAAAAATCGTAGAGGGAGACCAAGAGATGAATACACTAAGCAGATTCAGAAGGATGCAGGTTGCAGTAGGTACTGGGAGATGAAGAAGCTTGCACAGGATAGAGTAGCATGGAGAGCTGCATCAAACCAGTCTCAGGACTGAAGACCACAACAGCAACAACTGATAGATGCATACCTGGCTAATACCATGCTTCACATTTCGTTTCATGGCGGAAATAAATAAAGTGTCAAAGTGAGGTGCGATACCCTATATGAATACAGGTTGATTTTTTCGAACCGTGTACAAACTCTAGGGATTAAACTATGAGAAGATATGGAACAAAAAAGGCCTAGTGAATTATGTCCTGAAATGCATGGTTTTGATACGAGAGACCATTTATTCAGTCATAGACCGTTAAAGCGACTGCGGTCTAATTCGCTCTGTACCAAACAGCCGTAGTTACAGTACGCATGGTTTCCTCCTAGAGAAACTCTAACTGCCTAGTACTGCCACGTCAATAGCCTTCCACGGTGTTACTCACATTTTCCTCCAAGTCTGGAGTCCGAACATTTCTGATAGGTTCTTCGTGATTTCCTGCTTTCTGAAACGATCCTGTCTCAGACAAACGGCGAAACACTGTTGCAAACATTGAATGCTGTGGCTGTTGTCGGCCGTGATACGTCTCCTGATACAACCTTGCTGCCCGCCGCCCGTTGCCATTTGCCTTTCCGTTAGGAAACAACGCGTCGGCAAGCTCCCAGTTCGAATACGGAACCACTGCGTACAACGCTGTACCACATCCACCACAAGGTGAGACAGCAAGAGAGGTAAATCGGACACAACGTTACCAATTACTATGCCAGGAGAGGGTTCTAGAGCATGGCGTATGAGGAACAACACCACCCTCAACGAGGAAACCATGCGTACTGTTACCGTAGCTGCATGGTACAGCGTGTATTAGACCGCAGTCTGTGTAACAAACTACGATTGAATAAATGGTGTCTAGCACGGAAACAATGCATTCCGGACATAAGTCCATTAGACATTTTTCGTTCCGTACCCTCTCGTCGATCAATCCCTAGAGTCTCTACACGGTGGAAGAAAATCACCATGGACACTACTGGCCATTAAAATTGCTATACCAAGAAGAATGGACTCCCCCCATGAACCATGGACCTTGCGTTGGTGCGGAGGCTTGCGTGCCTCAGCGATACAGATGGCCCTACCGTAGGTGAAACCACAACGGAGGGGTATCTGTTGAGAGGCCAGGCAAACATGTGGTTTCTGAAGAGGGGCAGCAGCCTTTTCAGTAGTTGCAGGGGCAACAGTCTGGATGATTGACTGATCTGGCCTTGCAACATTAACCAAAACGGCCTTGCTGTGCTGGTACTGCGAACGGCTGAAAGCAAGGGGAAACTACGGCCGTAATTTTCCCCGAGGGCATGCAGCTTTACTGTATGCCTAAATGATGATGGCGTCCTCTTGGGTAAAATATTCCGGAGGTAAAATAGTCCCCCATTCGGATCTCCGGGCGGGGACTACTCTAGAGGATGTCGTTATCAGGAGAAAGAAAACTGGCGTTCTACGGATCGGAGCGTGGAATGTCAGATCCCTTAATCGGGCAGGTAGGTTAGAAAATTTAAAAAGGGAAATGGGTAGGTTAAAGTTAGATATAGTGGGAAATAATGAAGTTCGGTGGCAGGAGGAACAAGACCTTTGGTCAGGTGATTACAGGGTTATAAATACAAAATCAAATAGGGGTAATGCAGGAGTAGGTTTAAATATGAATAAAAAAAATAGGAGTGCGGGTAAGCTACTACAAACAGTGTAGTGAACGCATTATTGTGGCCAAGATAGACACGAAGCCCACGAGTACGACAGTAGTACAAGTTCATATGCCAACTAGCTCCGCAGATGACGAAGAAATTGAAGAAATGTATGATGAAATAAAAGAAATTATTCAGAGAGTGAAGGGAGACGAAAATTTAATAGTCATGGGTGACTGGAATTCGGTTGTAGGAAAAGGGAGAGAAGGAAACGTAGTAGGTGAATATGGATTGGGGGGAAGAAATGAACGAGGAAACCGCCTGGTAGAATTTTGCACAGAGCACAACTTAATCATAGCTAACACTTGGTTCAGGAATCATAAAAGAAGGTTGTATACATGGAAGAAGCATGGAGATACTGACAGGTTTCAGATATATAATGTTAAGACAGAGATTTTGCAACCATGTTTTAAATTGTAAGACATTTCCAGGGGCAGATGTGGACTCTGACCACAATCTATTGGTTATGAACTGTAGACTAAACTGAAGAAACTGCAAAAAGGTGGGAATTTAAGGAGATGGGACCTGGATAAACTGAAAGAACCAGAGGTTGTACAGAGTTTCAAGGAGAGCATAAGGGAACAATTGACAGGAATAGGGGAAAGAAATACAGTAGAAGAAGAATGGGTAGCTTTGAGGGATGAAGTAGTGAAGGCAGCAGAGCATCAAGTAGGTAAAAAGACGAGGGCTGCTAGAAATTCTTGGGTAACAGAAGAAACATTGAACTTAATTGATGAAAGGAGAAAATATAAACATGCAGTAAATGAAGCAGGCAAAAAGGAATACAAACGTCTCAAAAATGAGATCGACAGGAAGTGCAAAATGGCTAAGCAGGGATGGCTAGAGGACAAATGTAAGGATGTAGAGGCTTATCTCACTAGGGGTAAGATAGATACTGCCTACAGGAAAATTAAAGAGACCTTTGGAGAGAAGAGAACCACTTGTATGAATATCAAGAGCTCAGATGGAAACCTGGTTCTAAGCAAAGAAGGGAAAGCAGAAAGGTGGAAGGAGTATATAGAGGGTCTATACAAGGGCGATGTACTTGAGGACAATATTATGGAAATGGAAGAGGATGTAGATGAAGATGAAATGGGAGATAAGATACTGCGTGAAGAGTTTGACAGAGCACTAAAAGACCTGAGTCGAAACAAGGCCCCGGGAGTAGACAACATTCCATTAGAGCTACTCAGGGCCTTGGGAGAGCCAGTCCTGACAAAACTCTACCATCTGGTGAGCAAGATATATGAGACAGGCGAAATACCCTCAGACTTCAAGAAGAATATAATAATTCCAATCCCAAAGAAAGCAGGTGTTGACAGATGTGAAAATTACCGAACTATCAGTTTAATAAGTCATAGCTACAAAGTACTAACACGATTTCTTTACAGACGAATCGAAAAACTAGTAGAAGGCGACCTCGGGGAAGATCAGTTTGGATTCCGTAGAAATATTGGAACACGTGAGGCAATACTGACCTTACGACTTATCTTAAAAGCTAGATTAAGGAAAGGCAAACCTACCTTTTTAGCATTTGTAGACTTAGAGAAAGCTTTTGAGAATGTTGCCTGGAATACTCTCTTTCAAATTCTGAAGGTGGCAGGGGTAAAATACAGGGAGCGAAAGGCTATTTACAATTTGTACAGAAACCAGATGGCAGTTATAAGAGTCGAGGGATATGAAAGGGAAGCAGTGGTTGGGAAGGGAGTGAGACAGGCTTGTAGTCTCTCCCCGATGTTACTCAATCTGTATATTGAGCAAGCAGTGAAGGAAACAAAAGAAAATTTCGGAGTAGGAATTAAAATCCATGGAGAAGAAATAAAAACTTTGAGGTTTGCCGATGACATTGTAATTCTGTCAGACACAGCAAAGGACTTGGAAGAGCAGTTGAACGGAATGGATAGCGTCTTGTAGGGAGGATATAAGATGAACATCAACAAAAGCAAAACGAGGATAATGGAATGTAGTCGAATTAAGTCGGGTGATGCTGAGGGAATTAGATTAGGAAATGAGACAGTTAAAGTAGTAAAGGAGTTTTGCTATTTGGGGAGCAAAATAACTGATGATGGTCGAAGTAGAGAGGATATAAAATGTAGACTGGCAATGGGAAGGAAAGCGTTTCTGAAGAAGAGAAATTTGTTAACATCGAGGTTGGACAAGAAGAGAATAGATGCTTTTGAAATGTGGTGCTACAGAAGAATGTTGATGATTAGATGGGTAGATCACGTAACTAATGAGGACGTATTGAATAGGATTGGGGAGAAGAGAAATTTGTGGCACAACTTTACTAGAAGAAGGGATCGGTTGGTAGGACGTTCTGAGGCATCAAGGGATCACCAATTTAGTATTGGAGGGCTGCGTGGAGGGTAAAAATTGTAGAGGGAGACCAAGAGATGAATACACTAAGCAGATTCAGAAGGATGTTGGCTGCAGTAGGCTGAAGTACGCACTGGGAGATGAAGAAGCTTGCACAGGATAGAGTGGCATGGAGAGCTGCATCAAACCAGTCTCAAGACTGAAGACCACAACAACAACAACAACCAAGAAGAAATGCAGATGATAAACTGGTATTCGTTTGAAAAATATATTATACTATAACTGAGATGTGATTACATTTTCAACAATTTGGATGCATAGATCCTGAGAATTAGTACCCAGAATAACCACCTCTGGCCGTAATAACAGCCTTCATACGCCTGGGCATTGAGTGAAACAGAGCTTGCATGGCGTGTACAGGTACAGCTGCCCACGCAGCTTCAACACGATACCACAGTTCATCAAGAGCAGTGACTGGCGTATTGTGACGAGCCAGTTGCTCGGCCACCATGGACCAGACGTTTTCAGTTGGTGAGAGATCTGAAGAATGTACTGGCCATGGCAGCAGTCGAACATTTTCTGTAACCAGAAAGGCCCGTGCAGGACCTGCAACATGCGGTCGTCCATTATCCTGCTGAAATGTAGGGTTTAGCAGGGATCTAATGAAGGGTAGAGCCACGGGTCGTAAAACATCTGAAATGTAGCGTCCACTGCTCAAAGTGCCGTCAACGCGAACAAGAGGTAACGGAGACGTGTAACCAATGCCACCCCATACCATCAAGCCGGGTGATACGCCAGTACGGCGATGACGAATACACGCTTCGAATGTGCGTTCTTCGCGATGTTGCGAAACACGGATGCGGACATCAAGATGCTGTAAACAGAACCAGGTTTCATCCGAAAAAATTACGTTTTGCCATTCGTGCACCCAGGTTCGTCGTTGAGTACACCATCACAGGCGCTCCTGTCTGTGATGCAGCGTCATGGGTAACCGCAGCCATGGTGTCCGAAGTGGTAGTCCATGCTGCTGCAAACGTCGTCGAACTGTTCGTGCAGATAGTTGTTGTCTTGCAAACGTCGCCATCTGTTGACTCAGGGATCGAGACGTGGCTGCACGATCCGTTATAGCCACGCGGATAAGATGCCTGTCATCTCGAGTTCTAGTGATACGAGGCCGTTGGAATCCACCATGGCGTTCCGTATTACCCTCCTGAACCCACCGATTCCATATTCTGCTGACAGTTATTGGATCTCGACCAACGCGAGCAGCAATGTCGCTATACGATAAACCGCAATCGCGATATGCTACAATCCGACCTTTATCATAGTCGGGAACGTGGTATTCGTTTCTACTTACACGAGGCATCAGAACAACGTTTCACCAGGCAACGCCAGTCAACTGATGTTTGTGTATCAGAAATCGGTTGGAAACTTTCCTCATGTCAGCACGTTGTAGGTGTCGCCACAGGTGCCTACCTTGTGTGAATGCTCTGAAAAGCTAATCATTTGCGTATCACAGCATCTTCTTCCTGTCGGTTAAATTTCGCGTCTGTAGCACGTCATCTTGGTGGTGTAGCCATTTTAATGGCCAGTAGTGTATATTACGTGCAAACGTTAGGTCGGATACCGTTTATAATTACGATTAGCAATTAAAATTGTTTATTTTACAGGAGTGCTTTTGAGCCTGTGACAACACTATAAATTACGTACTTAGGGTCTGGTTCCTGCAAGGAGATGAGATAACAGAACCTGCATCGCCCATTTGTCATGGTTTGATGCCTGCCTGATGATGAAGGTGATCGTGACAGACGCTCTGGCTCCACATAACACTTTGAGTGATGCTACCAAATGCGATGGCGGCAGCGAGGCGCGCGCACACACCACACACAGCAGGAAGCGACTGCCGCCTGTGACCTACCTGCGGCACGGAGCAGGCGAACGCGATGAGCCAAGCGAACACCAGCATGATCTTGCCCCGGCGGCGCGCGTCGTTCACCTTGAGCGGGTGCAGCACGGCGAAGTAGCGGTCCAGCGAGACGCAGACGAGCACGTTGCTGGACAGGTAGAGCCCGAAGGCGCGCAGCAGCAGGAACACCTTGCACGCCGCGTCGCCCGCCACCCACTGCGTCGTGAGCCGCCAGCCCACCTGCACACACGGCGACAGCGCACGCCTGCCGTTACCTGCCCACGCTCCACAGCGAAATCACTTGGTGACCCACAGCATCTAAGAGTTTGAACGAGATCACGACCACAATACACTGGAGTCCGCAGAAAGTTTTCCACGAGGGAGGAAAACTCAAAACATGTCTTTTTTATGCTACTGATACACCGAGTTTGGAAAAATTCCCCCCGCGCCCAAGAACTAAATTTTACGAAGCGTACATAAAACTTATTGCATTTCAAAATATTTCTTGTTGTCTGCTTATCACTTACAATGTGGATCACATTGTTACCTAAAAGTAAATATCCAGGGTGTTTCACTAAATATGTTTGCCTCTGTAAGTTACCAAGCAATAGGCGACGGAAATATTTATTGCGGTAGGCAACCATGAGAAAGGTTACACTGTCTGAGGAGCTATAAACGTAGTTTATTGTGTTATTATATAAAGAGTTACAGCAAAAAGATACAATTTTCAAATGGAACAATAGTTGTTTATATCATGCACTGGAATCAGTAACACCAGCTGTGTATTCATCAATTTAAATTACATTCCTATAACTTTTAGTTTGGGAGCTGCAACCCTTCAAAGTTTCAGGGGCCCATGCCACACATGCTGCGCATAACGCAATGCGCCTTGTAAATGTGGTGTGGCCGAGTTGTAACGTCGCCGGTGTCACGGAGCGAGAAGCTTCCACGATGCGCTGTAAAACTGCCCACTGTCGGCGCACACGGCTGTATACCCGACAGTTCGAGCCACACAAACAATCGGGGCTCAATACACGACAGTTACTGACATCGGATGAAGACAGCAAACACGAACAACGAGTACGTTGACATGTTGCTGATGCTCGGCGTGTGCCGACGCGATGCCAATGAAGCAGCCGAGAGATATCCTAGGCGAAGAGCTCCGGCAGCCATTACGTTGTTGCGTGCCGAACAACGACTTCGGGAAACAGGCAGCTTGGTAATGCGTCGCAGTAACAGACGAAGAGCTGCAAGAAGTGAGCAGACGGAGGTGTTTGTTTTACATGCAGTACACCACGATCCTCACGTCAGCTTACGAGCCGTTGCTGCATTCACTGGTGCCAGTCTCACATTTGTGTGGAGTTTAGTACACGGCCACAGGTTTCACCAGTATCGGCTGTCACTGACGCAGGAGCTGCATGGGAACGATTACCGTGCGAAAGTTACATTCGGTGAATGGGCCACGCGTAACTTCACGCTGGAGTCTTTACAAGATGTTATGTTCTCTGATGAGTCCACCTTCACAATTTATGATGCAGTGAACCACCATAACGTGCACTTCTGGGCCGCAGACAATCATCAGTGGGTACGACCTGTCGACCGTTAACGTACGTGGTCAGTTAATGTATGGTGTGGAATCCTTGGGGATGAAATCATCGGTCCACACTACTTCCCAGGTACACTGACAGGTAAGTTATATCGCGCGTTTATAGTCGACTGTTTGGGTGGTCTCCTTGAACGTGTGTGACTACACGAGAAAGTCCACATGTGGATACAGCACAATGGTCGCCCACCCCATTCTGCACGTGCTGTTTTGGAAGAACTGAACAACAGGTTTGCAGGAAGGTAGTTGGGGCGCCACGGTCCACATTCATGGCCAGCAAGGTCGCCCGATTTAACACCATTAGATTTCTTTTTGTGGGGATATCTAAAGGACCGTGTTTATGTCACTGAGCCCACATACCCAGATGAACTAATACGGCGCATCGAGGATGCATGTTGCTCCATGACACCGCCGATGTTACAACTCCTCCGCAGATCCTTTAGAAGGCGCATTGCATTGTGCATTCAGGAATATGGACACACATTGGAACATCTCATTTAAATCAACTTCCCACCGCCAGGACACCCATCACCCACCACACAGCCATGTATTATGTACAGCCTGTGGTATCTGCTCCTGAAAGTTTGAACGGCTGTAGCTCCCAAATTAAAAGTGATATGAATGTAATTTAAATTGATGTATACACAGCTTGTGTTACTGATGCCAGTGCATGACAGAAACAACTATTGTTCCATTAAAAAAATGTATCTTTTTGCTGTAACTCTTTGGCTAATAACACAATAAACTATGTTCATAGATAGAGTAACGTATCTTATGGTCACCTACAGCAGTAAATATGTCCGTCGTCTATTACTTCGTAACTTACATAGGCAAACACTTTTAGTGAAACATACTGTATATTTACTAATGTGTTTGAGGTCTTGTCAGTATCACAGGACTGTCTTTTCCCAACTCCAATGGAGGGCTGCTTTAACACCGGTTACATTTGTATTGAGACGCATCTTGGACATCTTCTGTAGACCATTTTGAGGTTTGCCGGAGAGCATCTGTTGGCTAAACCAGATGAAGGCGGTCTACAAGACATACGATCGCAATATCAGCTGCGAAAAGAGATGCTGAAAACTTTGTTTTCCCACTCCCTCCAGTTCTGCTTCCTCAACTGCAATACCAGCTAGTCATAATGGATAAGTATTTAAAGAAACCGGATCACACAAATTAATCGTAACAGCTACAGCAGAAGAAATAATAAATCTGAGTTACTCTGTAGGTCAGGGACTCCACATCTACATAAATGGTTCATCAATTCTTTAAGACTTAACGTCAAACACCAACTGTTTATACATTTTATAACAGCAAATGATTTCCTCCACATTTGAGACCAATTTACTATTGACATATGAGGCCTATTTACTGGACATCTGTCGTTTTTAGTTTCAGGATTCTTGCTGCCCTCTGTCGCTGGAATGCTGCATCGGAAAACAGTGAAGATGGCGGACCCATTGCGAAGAGCTCCAGTGAAGTCATATTTACGTATTAATTTAAGCAATATGCAGACTTTTCAGTGCTGAAAAAAATGTCGGGAAAGATGCATCTGTAAAGGTTCTGTTTATGGTAACTTTTGACTTCTTATTTGGCATCCTCAACTACCTTCCAGACCCGATGTCCAGTTTACAGGATTTTTTTTTATCTTAGAACCAAAACAAAATTGTTTTGCTCAAACATGCAATAAATGGGATGAATAATGCAAAAACGTTTTTTTCTGTTCTTAAAATAATTCAAGACTGAAGGGCTTATTGGATAAAGAAGGAAACATTAGCGTAGGAATATACAGAAAAATTCTCTCTTTGTATCAAACTTTAGGATCACACCCCTCGAACTTTGAAGGTGAAGCTGATGCAATCAGAACTGCAACTATTCAGGTAAGGAAATATTTACCCAGTCATATTTTGTGATTCTAGAGCAGCAATATCGGCAGTTGTCAACACACAAGTGTCAAAAATTGTTCAAGTTAACGAAGTCTACGAAGTAGATTACTGCCTACATCAAAACAACAAGATAATTTCTGTTCAGCGGATACTGAATCACCACGGCGTAGATGGTGTTGAAAAAGCAGATTTTCGTCAAAAAAGGCATAAAAATTAAGCAGACTGGAGAAATTAACATGTATTTTTCAGTGAAAAAAGGCATAAAAATTAAGCAGACTAGAGAAACTAACATGTATATTCCAGTGAAACTCATTATTAACAACACTTATCAAGAAGGAATAAAACTGTCCAATGAAGTTTCATGTGAGGAAAAGCTCTGGAAGTACCTCATGCACGACTAGGTAGTGCATGACGGACTAAGAAAAGAAGCAACATCCATATTCCGTCTTACAACTGGACATGACAGTTTCACCGTCCATCTGCTTAAGACATCCATCCTGTCGTCTTCAGAATGTGTTCTGTGTAACAAGTTTGATTCGACTATGAACAACCAATATTAAAAGAGGGTACGAAATTAAGTGATTATAATTGAGATTTAACATTCTGTATTGGAAGCAGTCCAAACTGTGCTGTAGCTATACGTTTAGGGAAACTTTATTTGATGACATCTGGTAACTGAATATTCACGTAATACAAGTACTACATTTCTCCACCTGTTTGTATTACCTCCCATAGATAGCGTTAGGTTGTACGAAACGCGACCAAGATCATCCGCCGGTACCTGCTAAGTCAAAACGTTCACGGCAGGGGCGACGTTTCGTCCTGTTACTCATTGAAGCTGCACGTCTTAAAAAAGATCAAGGTAAGCCAGAGGCCGAAAAGCGGTCCAATAAGTCTCACTGCACCATTCATTGATGCTGGCCTCACTGGCTTAAGTCCTGTGACAATAAATAGTCTTAAAATGTTTAAGCGGTCTAACTATTAAATGACCCCTTTGTTTTTGTTGTGATCTTTAGTCTAAAGACGTGTTTGATACAGGTGTCCTTACAACGCTATCCTGTGGAAGCCTCTTCATATCCGAATAACTACTGCAGCCTACATTCTTCTGAATCTACTTACTGTACTCTTCTCTTGACCTCTTTCTACGAATTTTACCCCCTATACTTACCTCCAACACTAAATTAGTGATCCCTTGACGTCTCAGAAGGTGTCCTATCAACCGATCCCTTCTTTCAGTCAAGTTGTAACACAAATTTCTTGTCTCTCCAGTTCTATTCATCACTTCCTCATCAGTTACGTGATCTGCCAATCTAATCTTCAGAGTTCTACTGTAGGATCACATTTCAAAAGCTTATGTTCTCTTCTTGTTTACCGTTCATGTTTCACTTCCGTACATGTCTAAAACCCACACAAATACATTTAGAAAATACTTCCTAACCCTTAAGTGTATGTTCGACGTTAATAAATGACACCTTATGGAATAAGTATGTCGTTTTACATTTTCGAGGGGCATCACATTTTGTTTATTCTGATGACGACATCAGTCAAATACCGTACGTGCAATTGCTTTGGTATACGGAGAGCTGAGGGTGAACTGTGTGATCGATACTGATAGCCAATTTTTTTTCATGCAGCACCTTACACTGATAAAAATAAGTTTTAAAAAATGCAAAAAACCACACTGGTAAAAGCTGTGGGCTGAACTTCAGGAAATTGTTTTTCACAGCTCAGCTCACACGTTGCACCCGTCATCTGTCAGATGTTTAAAGCAGATAACAGGAGCTGTCATTTTTGTTGTATGCGGGTGATGTCAAATAATAGAGCGTTACTGTTGTCAACATGAAGCACAGCGAATGAATGGACTAATTTGTTTCCAAACTAGACACGTAGTATATGCCTCTGCACAGACATTTCCAGCGCAATATTGCTGCAATGTTAACTGACGGTTAAAATCAAACCAAATACAGTTAATCTGAAAAGAGCCACCGAAGATCACCGGTTAAATAGACCAAAATCCTCATACCATATACCTCGAAAATCATCTAAACTTTGTCGTGAGGCCGCGCGGGATTAGCCGAGCGGTCTAGGGCGCTGCGGTTATGGACTGTGCGGTTGGTCGCGGCGGAGGTTCGAGTCCTCCCTCGGGCATGGGTGTGTGTGTGTTTGTCCTTAGGATAATTTAGCTTAAGTAGCGTGTAAGCTTAGGGACTGATGACCTTAGCAGTTAAGTCCCATAAGATTTCACACACATTTGAACATTTTTTTGTCGTGAGGATTCGGGAACAGACTGTACTTTTGGACACATGTAAATAAGCTAGGTTTCATCTTACCCTATACACAGATTTCAGTTTTGTACCTAATACAACATCAGGGTTAATACGTACGTTGGAACTTAAATAGTTGCAACACTGCTGTGGAGACACTATGCAATTTAACCTACTATTGTCGCTGATAGCACACGTTGTCGACATACCTACCTTACCTCCGAGCAAATGGACTCAGCATTCCCAGGTCACTGGCGTGCGCACAATCGAGGGAAACAGTCACTTGTGTGCGAGCGGTCTAACGTAACGCTGTCACTATGTTTTCGAAACAGGAACAACGGAGTTAGATCAAGATTGAATATGCCAGAGGTCGTACGGCACCAGAGTGTCATCAAGATCTTAAAGAGGCGTACGGGGAATCGGCGTTGCCGTACAGGACAGTGGAACGTTGGGTAAAAGCCTTCAACGGAGATCGGCAAACTGTGGCAGACATTCATCGGGCAGGTCGTCCTAGCGTCTCAGAGGAAGTGCATGCTGCTGCCGCTTTAGTGGACAGTGATCGACGCCATACGATTCGTGAGCCATCCACGAAACCGGATTAGTGCATACGACTGTGCTTCGCATGCAGAAAACTGCATCACGATGGGTTCCGCATGACTCGACGGAAATGCAGAAATGGATGCGTTACGACGCTGCTCAGACGCGCCTGGAGCGCTATGAGCGCGAAGAGAAGGTTTCCTTACGCCGTGTCGTAGCACTGGATGAGACATGGGCCATATGGTACGAGCCAAAACTGAAACGCCAATCCAACGAATGGCGTCACTTTGGGTCACCACGAAAGTCGAAAGTGCGTCAGAGCCCCAGTATAGTGAATGTTAAGGTGATTCTCGTGTACAACTGTGATGGTGTTATCCCAACGCATTACGTTCCTCCACGGCAGACTGTCAATATCACTGTTCGTTTTTGGAGCATCACCTGAGACCAGCTCTGTGAGAGAAGCGGCGACACTTTCTGCGCAACCCACCCATCATCACGACAATGCGAGGGCCCATACAGCGCAAGCTGTGGCTGCTCTGTTCGGTCGATGGGACTAGGAAGTACTATACCATCCACCATACTCCCCAGACTTGTCCTTGTGAGTTTGATATGATTCCGGAGATGAAGGAACCACTTCGTGGCATTCTAGAGATTAGACAGGCAGTAGACCGCTCCATTCGCACCATCAACAGAACAGGCTCTGCTAACGGTATACTACGTCGTCCAGATCGCTGGCAATGGCTTCTACAGAACGCTGGTGACTACTTTGAAGGACAGTAACAGGTGAAAATATGTAACTCTTTTGTATCTGTTGTGAATAAACAGTTGTCACTATTTAAGTTCCATCCCCGAATGTAAGTGAGACACGCTGGGTGAAGAATAAAACAGGTTTCCTGTTGTAAGGGCGACCGGAATGGTCGCGGTGTTGAAGTGACAGAAAGCGCGGCGGAACCCGCGGAGCGGCCCACGAACAAAGAACACAATAGGAGAGGACGGTCACGACCAACGAAGGACAGAAGGAACAACAACAAGATCGAAACAACGGAGTCACAAGAAAATCTAACAACCACGTCTACTCGTACACAGAACGAGATAGTATATAAGGTGTCTAAGGCGAGGCGATGTGTCCAGAGACGTATGCAAGATTAAACTCGCCGGCTGAGCTTTTTTTTTTCCCTTTATTGTGATTTCATACCCCTGCCCCATATGGGCAGGGGTGGCTGTCAGCGGCACAATCCGCCGCTCTTCAGCCAAGTGACATGACAACTAAAACAAGAATGAAATGCTACAGATATAAGGCGATAAAAAGGGGAACATAAAACAAAAAATGGTTCAAATGGTTCTGAGCACTATGGGCCTCAACTGCTGTGGTCATTACTCCCCTAGAACTTAGAACTACTTAAACCTAACCAACCTAAGGACATCACACACACCCATGCCCGAGGCAGGATTCGAACCTGCGACCGTAGCAGCAGTGCGGCTCCGGACTGGAGCGCCTAGAACCGCACGGCCACCGCGGCCGGCGAACATAAAACAAAGTAAGGGGAGATAATGGAAGTAAAAGTACACTGACGTTCATGGGGAGGACAATTAAAAAACTCACCAGAGAGTCGAAAAAACACAGTTGGCGATTCTTAAAATACAAAGAAGACACTGAATGCACATGCACGGATGAAAAGTCGGCCACACTATTAAAAACACTTCCGACCAACACACTTAAAACCCACTTGGAGCACACACAGTGAAGTATAAAACTGCCAGGTGGGACCTGCCGAGGAAGAGGTCGGAGAGGATGGAAAAGGAGAGCAAGGGGCAGCAGGAGAAGCGGCGGGATGAAGAGAGTAGGGGCGTCAGCAGGTACACGAAGAGGCAGGAGACTGGTTGGGCAGGAGATGAAGAGGGAGACAAGGCAGGAGGGAGTGCAGAGAAACTGAAGGGGATCACAAGAGTGGGAGGGGGAGTAGGAGGGTGAAGCCGCTCAGGAGAAGGGAGGGGCAGAAGAGGGAGCCCCGAGGAGGAGGCAGGAAGATGGGGTTAGAGTTGGTAGGAAGGGTAGATGTCAGGGCGAAGCTCATAATCCGGGAGGGGTAGACAGTGGAAGTTGCATTGGAAAAGGAGGCGGAGGGTGTGGAGATGGAGAGAGGGTGGGACACAGCGGTAAAGGTGCGACAACGGGTTGGGGGTGGAGAGGAAGGGAGACACTAGGGGGTCAGGGGGATCAAGGCAGCGGACGATATATAGTGTGCGGATGTGTTCAAGGTAAAGGAGAAGGTGGGGGAAGGGGATGAGGTCATAGAGGATGCGCGTGGGGGACGGAAGGCAGATGCGGAAGGCGAGGCAGAGCGCATGTCGTTCGAGCATTTGGATGGCTTTATAGAACCGGGGAGGGGCGCAAATTCAAGCTACACTGGCAAAACAGAGGATGGGGCGGATCAAGGATTTTTAGGTGTGAAGAATGGTGGAAGGATGCAGACCACATGTCCGGCCAGACAGGAGTTTCAGGAGGCAGAGTCTGTTGTGAGCTTTGTTTTGGATGGTAAGGAGATGGGGAGTCCAGGTGAGGTGGCGGTCGAGGGTGAGGCCAAGGTATTTGAGGGTAGGAGTGAGGCTGATAAGATGGCCATAAATGGTGAGGTAGAAATCATGGACGGAAGGAGTGGGTGATGCAGCCTATGATGATCGCCTGGGTCTTGGAGGGGTTGATATGGAGGAACCACTGGTTGCACCAAGCGGTGAATTGGTCAAGGTGGATTTCGAGGGTATGTTGGGACCGTTGAAGGGGTGGCTGAGCGAGAGGCAGGCGCTTAAATACTCTATCGGGGCGCCGCTATTGGCCGCTGGAACCACGTGTTCCACTGTGGCGCCCTCACTCTAAATGCGGGCCAGGAGGCGCGCGCCGCCACAGCTTACGGCGCGATGGTGCAGAGACCTCTAGGGGTCTTCGACGCCCATGACGACTGGCGGGGATTCAAATTCCGCGGCGCGCGTTACCAGATTTCCACTCCTAGTTCAATTTAAGGAACAAAGCCGGAGAATAGCAAGAAATACAGTGCTGAAACTGGACTGGTATAGTGTTCAATGTAAGCTATAATGAGATCCGTTAAATGTCAAAGTCGTTCTGTCTCGGGACATGAAAACGCATGTGGACGAAAAGCTTCTGACGTCACAGAGTGGAATTCCTCGTTTCACTGCACTGCGTCGTGTGAAATCAAGGTTGTGGCTTGTCAGATTTATCCTCGTGGAAAGGAACGTGGCCAACGAGATTTGACGTCGTATCTTCGTCACAAGCACATTTTAGGAGCCACAATATTGAACTGAGCTGAATTACGTATTTGGTGCGTTTTCCGCATCACCGAGAACGTAGTATGAGTATAAGCTGCTGCAAAGCATCATAACATTGAGTGCCTCTACGATTAGTTATTACAAAATAACAGGAAACTACATATCGTTAGCTCAAGGTTTCATATGTTTGATGGTTTTGGTTATGTAACTTGTGTGCTGCGAAAGTAGACAGTTCAATGATGACCTATGATCAGCGCGTCGTTTTGATACAATTTGTCATGGTTAAATGCAAAATAATGACTTTTGCAGATAAAATTTTAGAACAGTGTAGAAAACATGCGGAGGCTAATCTGTTGAAGCCATATCTTAGTTGATAGTACCGTCAGCTTGAAGATAATGGAAGCACGTTCGTGTCCACCTCCTAGCAATTTTTTTCATTTTTTTTTTGTTTCTAAAGGTTTTTGGTATCTCTTTTTAATTTAAAAGAAAATTTCCTGGAGCAGTCGATGTTATACCATAAGACAAAGTAAAATAAAAAAAAGGTACACCACAAAGGAATTGTCCGAATGAGACGGAAACCGATGTACCGAAAAACAAACGATTGCAATTTCAGAATAATTGTATGATTTATTCAAGACAGGGAGCTTCACAAGTTGAGCAGGTCGGAAACGCATTGGCCGATCTCTGGCCATTATACGAGCAGTTTTTCGGCTAGACAGTGACGGACAGAGTTATTGTGTGTCCTGGTGGGAGATATCGTATCAAATTCCGTCCAATTGGCGCGTTAGATTGTCAAAATCGCGAGATAACTGAAAGGCCCTGTTCATAATTCTCCAAACGTTTCCAGTTGAGACGAGGTCCGGCGACCCTACTGGTCAAGGTAGGGTTTGACAAGCACACGGACACGAGGTAGAATCTCTAGCTGTTGTGCAGGTACATCTACATCTACATCTACATACTCCGCAATCCACCATATGCTGTGTGGCGGAGGGTACCTCGTACCACAACTAGTATCTTCTCTCTCTGTTCCACTCCCAAACAGAACGAGGGAAATATGACTACCTATATGCCTGTGTACGAGCCCTAATCTCTCTTATCTTATCTTTGGGGTCTTTCCGCGAAATGTAGGTTGGAGGCAGTAAAATTGTACTAAAGTCAGCCTCGAATGCTGGTTCTCTAAATTTCCTCAGTAGCGATTCACGAAAAGAACGCCTCCTTTCCTCCACAGACTCGAACCCCAGTTCCTGAAGCATTTCCGCAACACTCGCGTGATGATCAAACCTACCAGTAACAAATCTAGCAGCCCGCCTCTGAATTGCTTCTATGTCCTCCCTCAATCCGACCCGATAGGGATCCCAAACGCTCGAGCAGTACTCAAGAATAAGTCGTGTTAGTGTTTTATAAGCGGTCTCCTTTACAGATGAACCACATCTTCCCAAAATTCTACCAATGCACCGAAGACGACTATCCGCCTTCCCCACAACTGCCATTACATGCTTGTCCCACTTCATATCGCTCTGCAATGTTACGCCCAAATATTTAATCGACGTGACTGTGTCAAGTGCTACACTACTAATGGAGTATTCAAACATTACGGGATTCTTTTTCCTATCCATCTGCATTAATTTACATTTATCTATATTTAGAGTTAGCTGCCATTCTTTATACCAGTCACAAATCGTGTCCAAATCATCCTGTATCCTCCTACAGTCACTCAACGACGACACCCTCCCGTACACCACAGCATCATCAGCAAACAGCCGCACATTGCTATCCACCCTATCCAAAAGATCATTTATGTAGATAGAAAACAACAGCGGACCTACCACACTTCCCTGGAGCACTCCAGATGTTACCCTCACCTCCGATGAACACTCACCATCGAGAACAACGTACTGGGTTCTATTACTTAAGAAGTCTTCGAGCCACTCACATACTTGGGAACCAATCTATATGCTGGTACCTTAGTTAGGAGTCTGCAGTGGGGCACCGAGTCAAACGCTTTCCGGAAGCCATGAAATATGGCATCCGTGTGATACCCTTCATCCATGGTTCGGAAGATATCATGTGAAAAAAGGGCGACTTGCATTTCGTTGGAGCGATGCTTTCTAAAGCCGTGCTGATGCATGGACAGTAACTTCTCTGTCTCAAGGAAATTCATTATATTCGAACTGAGAATATGTTCGAGAATCCTGCAACAAACCGATGTTAAGGATATTGGTATGTAATTTTGAGGACCCGTCCTTCTACCCTTCTTATATACAGGCGTCACCTGCACTATGTTATTGAAATGTAAGCCCAGGACGGCTTACCACGAAGGGCAACAAAACGGGCCATAGAATATCGTCAGCTTACCGGTGTACTCCAAGGGTGCAGCAGATGACAGCCAAAGGGAACCAGCTATAAAGTGAAATGCCACCCCAGACCATCAGTCCCGGTTGTCGGGCCGTATGGCCGATGACAATCAAAATGGTGTCCCACCACCGTTGGGGCATCGTCAGACCAGACACGTCTTCGCTGATCATCGGGTCTGAGTTCGAAGCGGGGCTGAAGAGAATTCAGCTCCAGTCAGTGAGATTCCAAGCCGAAGACGCGCTCAGAGGCGTCCCGGGCAACGGTGGGGTACCAACCTGACTGTTGCCCGCCATACGGCTCGACAACGAGGAGGGATGGTCTAAAGCGCCATTTCAGTTCGTAACTCGAGCCCGTTGTTTGTCACCTGCGGTACGCGCAGCGGCATCCCGACGATATTTTACGCCCTGTTTCGTGGCCCTTCATGGCAAGTCACCCTAGATTAAAATTTCAGAAAGAGAGTTTTCGTTTCTCGTCTTCGTGCTTGCCAAACACAATCTTGACCAGCAATGTCGAAGGATCTCTTTCAAATTGAAAATGTTTGGAACATTATGTCAAAACCGTCCAAAATTCTCGGGATTTTGATGACCTAACGTGCCATTTGAAGATAATTTGGCACGATTCCCGTCAATAGGACACCCAAAAATTATCAGTTGATGCCTATCCGAAAAACTGTATGCTAAGGGCCTGAGGGGGACAAACGGGTTAGTGACTAACTCAATTTGTGAAGCTCTTGACTAAATCATCATTGTAATCATTAATTTGTCTGTGCATGCACGTTACGTCTACCGATTTTTTAGGTGTATTGCAAATAATGTTATCTGCTGCAATTCTTGTCGCAAAGGCAAGCGACTGGAATGTTTCCTCAATGGCCAGACACGTTCACACACTTGCTAGTCTACACATAAGCTACACGCGGGAAATTTTTTATTATTATGAAACTTTGAGCACAATACATATACCCATCTAGAATTCGTGGACTGTCTCATGTTTGTGCCTCGCCGGTAAATACCTTTTTCAGTGATGGCGAAGAGTTTCGAAAAAGTTTTCTTTTCTATTCAAATGAAACTATCGAACACATGTCGATTTAGAGGTTTATGTGACGAAGAATGTTAGTTCAGAGTGACAGTGATCAATGCTACATCGGGAATGTCGATATTATGTACACGCAGAGTGACATTAGACACTATACTGTGTTAAGTTTAAAACCGAAAATGGAATGCACATCCAAATGACTTAACGAATAACTTCTTCTAGAATGTATGTCTGATCGCTGTATTGCGTAATTCGCTGGTCAGGCCATGGACGAGTGGAGAATTTTCACGATTTCCTACACCTTTCTTCAACAATCGCTAACAGAATTAACGTTGCTATTTTACGTGTGTCGATTGTCATACAAAAATCAGTGTGATTTAAGCGTCCGTTGCCGCAGACAGCCGCTGGAGAGCCTTGACGTCGCTGACCACGATGAAGAGCACGTTCCGTGAGCTGTAGCAAGTCGTTTCAGAAGCGTGTAGCAACCACGTGGGGCACTACGTGTGGTGTGCTTCGCAATCAGAAACCCATCCTGTGTGAGGTTCGCTTTCAGAGAGTGTAGCGAGCTGCGTTCGAGGATTACCATCGGTGCCGGCGGAGGAGAGGCGTTGAAGTCTAGATGGGGCCCTGAAATTTGAGCTACTACTCGAGCGTATTAGCTGTGGGGCAGAATACAGCGTGGTACTGAGGAGGAATAACTGGTATACCACCACAGAGGGCACCACATTATCCATAATGAAGCCGTTCTTCCCTGAGCAACGGCGACAGTCGTTAGAGACTCTCCGCTGGGGTGTGTCTGGCTCAGAGAACTGTACCTGTGCCACCTCATCGCTAGCTGCCTTGAGGTGCCTACATGTGTGCGTAAGCCTATTTCCTGAAGCCTGCACATCTATCATCAAATTTAGTCGAGTCCATCAAACGCCACTGCCCTGCCACTACAGCAGCTGTCGACCAGTCCGGGCCCGTCGAATTCCATCAGCCACCTGGCAGTCTCCAACTAGCTATACAGACTAGACATGCAGCCACCTGAGCCTGTTCAAGCTTTACTCAGAAGTGTCATCAGCCGTTAACCCCAGAACTTCTGCAAACGTCACCAGCGGAAGTGTCGGTGCAAATAAGCATTGCAGCATACTGCATATGATCGAGTGATTCCCTTGGTTCTTCACTCCAGTGTCAACACACTGTCCAGTCACATTGTGACCACCTGTGAAAAGCCTGACTAACAATGTTTTGCAGTGCGGAACATTGAGACGTGCAGAAAGAGAGTCAGTGAGGTTCTGGAAGGTACCAACAGAGATTTGGAGGCGTACAGACCCCATTGGTGTGGGCAGCTGCGCTAGGTTTCTCGGTTGAGGATTGTCGGTGCGGACAGCCCGATCGAGGTGGTCCACCACATTCTCAACTGGGTTAATGTCCGTGGAACCAGGGGGCGAGGGGAGTACGGTAACCCATCCTGGTGTTCTTAGAACCATGCATGTACACTGCAAGCTGTTTGATATGCTGCATCGCCCAGCTGGTAGATGGCATCGTGCCAAGGAGAAACAGACTACATGTAGGGGTGGACATGGTCCCCAAGGATAGATGTGTGTTGATCCACTGCGCAATAAGTAGATCATTATCCAGCCTGGACCCTCCTGACTATTGTTAATGGGTGTTTCGTTTCAGCCGTTTCACGCGCTGCACCCCAACGGCCATCTGTTCGACGGATTATAAATCGTGACTCATCTGAAAAGACCACCTGTCGCCACCCAGTGGACCTCCCTTTTGCAATACTGGCGTGCAAATTCCAGCTAGCTTTCGTCCCTATGAATAGCTATCAGCATGCGTGTATGAACCAGTCGCCTGCTACAGAGGCCCATAAGCAGCAACGTACGCTGAACTGTGGTTGAGGACACTGTTGGTAGTGCCTTGATTCATCTGGACAGGAAGTTGTTCTCGGCTGGCGTCATTCACCCCTATCACCTATGGCCCGTGGAGCAGCACAATTCCCTCACCACCGAATAGTGCTATTTTTCCATGCACAGTATACTACAACCACGTCGGCCCGCGATCAGTTTACAAACGTACTTGTTCCGGAAATGTTTCCGCCCTTGGACTGAAAGCCAATGACCAGGCCCTTTTAGATGCCAGATGCATCGCTCCATTCCCACATTATGATAACGACTGCTGTCTTCTGCATCCGCCAGACAAGCTTTATATACCCTCCACTATTAGTGCTGTCACATACCGAATATGCATGGTTAATGCACATTGATGTCGACAACAGGTGACGGTCACATTAATGTGACTGGCGCGTGTAATTCCAGTAAGGGTGCATGCAGGCACTGCAACAGAGTCTGTTAGAGGGAAATATGTACCTGTTGCAGCATTTGCTCAATGAAGTAGCACTGTCACATAGCATTAAATCTGGAGTTACGAAATGAGCTAGATAAGCTGAGAGCAAGATGGGAAGTGTAAATCCAACTGGAGCTCCCCGTGCTCGGAATTGCTAACCTTGTCAGGTTGTTTCCTGGAGATCCTTGAAAAGATGCCACACTGCTCTTCGAGAATCTTGAGCCTAGTAAAAGAGGATCGTTTGTCCTAAATACATCTACAACGACCTTGGTCTCTATAGTCGACATGTGGAAGCGACTGTACACATTGATGTTTCAGGACTCCACTAACGAAAGTGAAGATTTTGCAAGAGTTAAGAGACACTATCTTTCATTGAAGATAGAATATGAACAACACATAATGAAACTTTAGAAGATGTCAATCCTATTCCACTGCTTACAAAAAGTTTCGTGTTAGCGTGACTCATATAAAATGTTCGCCCTGCTGCCAGAGTAGTGTAACAACTTAAACGGCTTCTGATACCAAATGTAACAGTCGTGTTACTAAATGTGGCACTTCTGTCACTAAATGTAACTGGGTTTTCTCTTTTGATGCAAGTCAATTGTCAGGATGAGCATTCTAAAGCATTCTGTCAGGGTGAAAATATTAAATAAATTAACTTTTCTCTCTTAACAACATGTGGGCAGGGTGGGTTCTTCCTTGGCTCGGGTATGAGGTCGAATGAAACATCATTTTTACATAAGATAACTTTTATTGAAGATATGTACAACTGTATCTTACGGGATGTTCTGGTTCGGAGAGCGGCAGCTGTGTCGTTTGTGAAGTCTTCTGCTGCGGCAGCGGCGGCGGCGGCGGCGGCGGCGGCGTCTGATTACGCGTAGCGGTGTGTATCTCGTGTCGCTGTCTCGCTCAGTTGACTGGAGAAGCGCAGCGCGAGGTGGCCCGTTTAATTATTGCGAGCGAAATCGTGCATCGGATGATACCTTGGGTGTCGCGTCCCAGTGTTTCTCTTCTCTAAGCGGCCGCGTGTGTTCTGCGTCGGCCAGCGGAGCGGCGCGGCGGGGGAAGGCCAGTGTGGCGGACTCGAACCACGGACTCCTGCTTGCCAGTCTTCGGCTGTCAGGTCTTCATCCCAGCTCACAGGTGACTACTGACGTGAGGCCGTCTCCTTCCCGTCCTCACGAGTCACCCGGGTACGTAAAAATCAGACTTCAAATACCTTTTAACTTCTGTCTTCTGGCGCTGCGGCTACTGCTTGCTATTCCTCTTCTTACATGACGGTCTTCAGCACCGAAACTGACTGAAAACTACTGCTACGCTTCTTCGTCTTCTTCGTCTCTCGTCTCCGTCTCCGTCTTCGACTCCGTCTTCATCTGTCTTCATCTGACTTCCTCTGACTTCATCTGTCTGGCCCACTGCGTCTCGCGTATTTATTCACTTCAGTTTACTGGAGGTGAACGACTTCACGGTCATTGCCTCGTCTGTCACGTTGAAAAGCTTCTCGAAGAATCTTCTTAACGTCGGTCGTTGGCTCTTGGAATGTAGGCGAGGGCCTTTGCTCACACGCGACGACTGAGAAACACGTGAGCCGGTCATTGCCTCTGCTGTCACGTTGAATAGATTCTCGAAGAATCTTCTTTACGTCGGTCATTGGCTCTTGGGATGTAGGCGAGGGCCTTTGCTCACATACGACAACTGAGAAACACGTGAGCCGGTCGGGCGATGCCCTGACGGCTGAATCGACAGCGCCCGCTTATGTGGAACTCGCTGACTTCATGGTCATTGTCTCTTCTGTTCTGCTGTTTTGCCCGCTGAATGCCAGTATGTAACTCTCTAAACTAAACCAAGTTTTCCATTTATATTCTAATTTCTAGTTCACTTTGATTTCACTAATTTATTTACTTAAGTACCACTCAACAGTAGAGAAAAACATTCTGTTGAAGAATTACACCTGCCATGACTCATAGATACCTGGAGAAAAGTCGCTGAGATGCTTGTCAAGCTTTAAGAAGAAAAGTCATCCTCTTTAAATAACCACGTGCAGCGCCAATGGGATGTGTGTGGAAATGACATATTCACACTGGTTTCGTGCGATAACTATAGACCATTCTTCAGTTTAAAAATAAAGTAGCAAACCACATGAAAAACGCGATATTTCTAAAAAAAGCGGAATAGAATATATTACACAGGTAGAACCCAGTTCCCACACTTTTCGCGCAATATTGGTTGACCTTTGGACAGCACCAACCTGATCGATTCAACGCTTATACATTTTGGGAAAACTTTCGATACTGGAAATATACTCATGCGGAATGTCTAGCCACATCAGAGGCAGGCACCCTATTCTGGATCCAGAGGGTAGTGAAAAGCCACTATGCTCCAAGTGTAGTCAGGAATCTAGGGCAAATCGTCAACCACAAGAGAAGTCGAGCTGGCGTAAGGACATGTTTAATGCAGGGACAGTATTGGCAGAGACCCAGCGTACACGTAATACACTAAGGTCTTTGAAGAGAGTATTACTTTTTCTCACACATGAGAGGGCACAGAGTAGCTTACGGGAACGTTTTATCCCATAAAATTCGCTGTACTATTCACTTACATGAAAACAAAATCCTGAGACAATGAAAAGACTAGAACGTAGGTTTCAAAGTACTGCACTGAAAAGGTGTTTGAATGTTGTGCAGGTGTGGTTAGATTTAATGGAGCTAAACTTCTAACTGTTGTTATTTATACATCCCCAGATGCCGATTTCACAACATTTTTGCTAAAGCTAGAGGAGGTTCTTGGTTCACTTTATAGGAAATACAAAAAGTTAGTTATATGCGGTGACTTCGACATTAATTGCATAAGTGATTGTGCAAGGAAAAGGATGCTGGTAGATCTCCTTAATTCATATAATCTTATGCAAACCGTATTCTTTCCAACGAGAGTGCAAGGGAACAGTAGAACAACCATAGACATTTTTGTTCATTCCTCATTACTAGAAGGGCATTCTGTTAGCAAAAAGGTGAATGGAGTTTCAGATCATGATGCACAAATTTTAACTCTAAAAGATTTTTGTGCTGCAACACATATTAAATATAGTTATCAACTGTTTAGGAAAGCTGATCCAGTTGCTGTAGAGACCTTTGTAAACCTTATCAAGGAACAAGAGTGGCAAGATGTTTATAGCGCTGATACAGTAGATGATAAATATAATGCTTTTCTCAAGACTTTTCTCGTGCTCTTTGAAAGTTGCTTTCCGTTAGAACGTTCAAAACAGGGTACTAGAACAAACAGGCAGCCCGGGTGGCTGACTAGAGGGATAAGAATATCTTGTAGAACAAAGTGGCAATTATATCAAAACGTTAGAAACAGTCACAATCTAAATGCAGCAGCCCATTACAAACAGTATTGTAAGGTGCTTAAAAATGTTATTAGGAAGGCAAAAAGTATGTGGTATGCAGATAGAATAGCTAAGTCTCAGGATAAAATTAAAACCATATCGTCAGTCGTAAAGGAAGTGGCTGATCTGCAGAGACAGGTCGAACATATAGAATCAGTGCGTAGTGGGAATGTCCGTGTTACTGATAAGTCGCATATATGTACAGTATTTAATAATCACTGTCTGAATATAGCAGGTGAACCAAATAGTAACCTAGTCCCAACAGGGAAACACATAGCGCTCTTAGAAAAAAGTGTTCCGAGACTGTTACCTGAAATGCTCCTCCATGATACTGACAAGAGGGAGATTGAGTTAATAATCAAACAACTAAAGACCAAGAACTCTCATGGCTATGACGGGGTATCTAGCAAAATACTGAAGTATTGTTCTATGTATGTGAGCCCAGTTCTCAGCCATATCTGTAACTTTTCCTTTAGGAGTGGTCAGTTTCCTGACCGATTAAAGTACTCGGTAGTGAAGCCACTTTATAACAAAAGGGAGACATTGATAATGTTGACAATTTTAGACCCGTTTCTATGCCATCGGTGTTTGCTAAAGTTATCGAGAAGGTTGTATATACAAGATTACTGGAGCATTTAAATTCACATAATTTGCTGTCAAATGTACAGTTTGGTTTTAGAAATGGTTTAACAGCTGAAAATGCTATATTCTCTTTTCTCTGTGAGGTTTTGGACGGATTAAATAAAAGGTTGCGAACGCTAGGTGTTTTCTTTGATTTAACGAAGGCTTTTGACTGTGTTGACCACAAAATATTACTGCAGAAGTTGGACTATTATGGAGTAGCTTACAACTGGTTCGCCTCTTACTTTAAGAACAAAAAGCAGAAGGTAATCCTCCGCAATATTGAGAGTGGTAATGATGTTCAGTCCCACTGGGGCACTGTTAAGTGGGGCCTTCCCCAAGGATCGGTGCTGGGGCCACTGCTGTTTCTTATTTGTATAAATGATATGCCTTCTAGTATTACAGGTGATTCAAAAATATTTCTGTTTGCTGATGACACCAGCTTGGTAGTGAAGGATCTTGTGTGTAATATTGAAACAATATCAAATAATGTAGTTCATGAAATAAGTTCGTGGCTTGTGGAAAATAATTTGATGCTAAATCATAGTAAGACTCAGTTTTTACAGTTTATAACTCACAATTCAACAAGAACCGATATTTTTATCAGACAGAAAGGGCATATCATAAGCGAGACGGAACAGTTCAAGCTCCTAGGCGTTCGGATAGATAGTAAGCTGTTGTGGAAAGCCCATGTCCAGGATCTTTTTCAGAAACTAAATGCTGCTTTATTTACCATTAGAACAGTATCTGAAATAAGTGACAGTTCAACACGAAAAGTAGTCTACTTCGCATATTTTCATTCGCTTATGTCGTATGGTATAATTTTTTGGGGTAATTCTTCTGATTCAAAAAGGGTATTTTTGGCTCAAAAACAGGCTGTTCGAGCTATATGTGGTGTAAGTTCGAGAACCTCTTGTCGACCCCTATTCAATAGTCTGGGTTATTTTGACATTGCCCTCACAGTATTTGTTGTTAGCAATATTAGCCTATGCCCAAGAGTTAGCAGCTTTCACTCAGTTAATACTAGGCAGAAATCAAATCTGCATGTGGAATGCACTTCCTTGACTCTTGTGCAGAAAGGAGTGCAGTATTCTGCTGCATCCATTTTCAATAAGCTACCACAAGAACTCAAAACTCTTAGCAGTACCCCAAACTCTTTTAAGTCTAAACTGAAGATTTTCCTCATGGCTCACTCCTTCTATTCTGTCGAGGAACTCCTGGAAGAGCTGAAAAATTAAGCAAATTCCAGTGTAACATTGTTGATTTTCTTTATTTAAACTTACGACTTGTCATCTGAATATGTTTTTTATATTTCGTTTTATTTGTTTCTACTATCGTGTTATAATTCCATGTATTGACTCGTTCCATGACCATGGAGACTTCTCCTTAATTTGGTCCCACGGAACAATAAATAAATAAATAAATAAAATAGGTCTTACTGTAAGGAGATTCTCTTCAAACACGTTTAAGAAGTCACAACTGGTGTCAATGAAAATAAATTTCTGGAAGTAACTGTGAAGTAATACGCGGTAGGATGATTATACGGACACAGTTGTAGATGAGGCAAACAGCAGTTTTCGATTCGCTGACAAGCTTCTAGTAATTTCAGATTTCTTATAAATGCTTTTACTATGATCGCTGCAAAACTGTTCAGCTGTGAGTGAAATTTACCATGTCCAAGTAACATGATACATAAGAAAAGGTCAAAGAATTTCAGCTAATAGTCAGCTGTTGATTGTCTACTGAGATAGTATCCAGTATGTCTGACATGAAAGATAATCGAAGAACGAAGTTAAATATCCTTAGTTATTTCCAAGAGTTAATAACCAAATAAAATCAACAACATTTTTCAGTCGCATTTCCATACATTCCGTAAAGAGTGTACAGATCTACATCTACATCTACATGATTACTCTGCAATTCACATTTAAGTGCTTGGCAGAGGGTTCATCGAATCACAATCATACTATCTCTCTACCATTCCACCCCCGAACAGCGCGCGGGAAAAAACGAATACCTAAAGCTTTCTGTTCGAGCTTTGATTTCTCTTATTTTATTTTGATGATCATTCGTACCTATGTAGGTTGGGCTCAACAAAATATATTCGCATTCGGAAGAGAAAGTTGGTGACTGAAATTTCGTAAATAGATCTCGCCGCGACGAAAAACGTCTTTGATTTAATGACTTCCATCCCAACTCGCGTATCATATCTGCCACACTCTCTCCCCTATTACGTGATAATTCAAAACGAGCTGGCCTTTTTTGCACCCTTTCGATGTCCTCCGTCAATCCCACCTGGTAAGGATCCCACACCGCGCAGCAATATTCTAACAGAGGACGAACGAGTGTAGTGTAAGCTGTCTCTTTAGTGGACTTGTTGCATCTTCTAAGTGTCCTGCCAATGAAACGCAACCTTTGGCTCGCCTTCCCCACAATATTATCTATGTGGTGTTTCCAACTGAAGTTGTTCGTAATTTTAACATCCAGGTACTTAGTTGAAATGACAGCCTTGAGAATTGTACTATTTATCGAGTAATCGAATTCCAACGGATTTCTTTTGGAACTCATGTGGATCACCTCACACTTTTCGTTATTTAGCGTCAACTGCCACCTGCCAGACCATACAGCAATCTTTTCTAAATCGCTTTGCAAGTGATACTGGTCTTCGGATGACCTTACTAGACGATAAATTACAGCATCATCTGCGAACAACCCAAGAGAACTGCTCAGATTGTCACCCAGGTCATTTATATAGATCAGGAACAGCAGAGGTGCCAGGACGCTTCCCTGGGAAACACCTGATATCACTTCAGTTTTATTCGATGATTTGCCGTCTATTACTACGAACTGCGACCTTCCTGAAAGGAAATCACGAATCCAGTCGCACAACTGAGACGATACCCCCATAGGCCCGCATCTTGATTAGAAGTCGCTTGTGAGGAACGGTGTCAAAAACTGATGAACCAAATCGCGTTATGATGACCTGCTTAAGAGCTTGTTTGTCTGTTTTTGGAACGAAATACATCACTTATTCAGCATATCAGGGATCCTACAGTTTGTAGGTAGGTTTGTGGAGGTACGTGGAATCAGATGTCTACGTACAGGTAATGTAATTCGCTTAAATAACGGGCCGCTGATTTGCGTACGCGGTGATGGCTTCCGATAGGAGCCAGATGGGTTCCACAGGTTTTACATCAGGCGAATTTGATCACCGAGACATCAACGCGAGTTCACTATAATAATTCTTAACCCACGGTACCACGTTTCTGGCTCCGAGACTGCTGAAAGATGACATAGCCGTCGGGGAAGACATAAGCATGAGGGATGCAAGTGGTTCGCAGGCAGCTGTCAGCGTGTCTTTGATTACTACTACAGGACCCATGCAATCGCAGGAGAATGTCTCACATAATTTAATACTACTTCCACGAAGCTGCGTCAGCGGCGCGCTGCATGTTTAGAGCCGCCGTTCACCTCGACACCAGCGTTCGTGGAGATAACCATCGACCTAGTGTAGCAAAAATGTATTTCATCCGACGAGCCAACACGTTTCCACCGATCGACGGTCGAATCCTGCTGGTCTCATGCTCACTGCAATCGTGACTGACGATGTCGTTGGGTCAACATGTGGACAAGTTGGGGCGGCCTGCTGCGGAGATCCGTGTTCAACAATGTGCGATGAAAGGTGTGCTCCGAAACACTTCTATGTGCACCAGCATTATGCTCTTCGGCACACATGCATCAGATCACCATCCATCCTGCTTTACAGTGCAGACAAGCCTCCGAACCCGAGGCTCTGTGACGAATCGTGGACGTCCAACCATTCAGCCCCTAGTGGCAGCTTCTCGCTTCCCACGCCCGAGTTCCCGGGTTCGATTCCCGGCGGGGTCAGGGATTTTCTCTGCCTCGTGATGACTGGGTGTTGTGTGATGTCCTTAGGTTAGTTAGGTTTAAGTAGTTCTAAGTTCTAGGGGACTGATGACCATAGATGTTAAGTCCCATAGTGCTCAGAGCCATTTGAACCATTTTTGAACCTAGTGGCAGTTTCACTGCCCTTCTACCTCTTTCTGTAGATGCTCACAACAGCAGCACTTGAACATTCCGCCAGCTTCTCCGTGTTCAAGATACTCGTTCACAGGCTAACAATCTGCCTTTGTCGAAGTCGCTTACCCCAATGGATTTCCCCATTTGCTTCCCTGGGGTGATCCCGCGTCCGTGTCTGCTCCGCTTATATTCTTTGTTACCCGTTATGTGCCTGCAACGCCACAAAAAGGCATCCAGCGTCACTGTGGACAGTGGTCATACTGTTTTGGCTCATCTGTGTAAATGGGAAGGCAAACAGCATGCACAGGCGCGTGCAAGTATTCATTTTTTTTGGCGTTCCATACCTGCAACGGAGGGGACGAAAGCTTCGTATTCACTACAATAAAAAGTTTCTCTGCCACGTGCAGTTTAATAATTCATAGATAATATATAAACCTCTGTACTTGTAGTATCACTCCTCAGCTGCATTCTAACTTCACTATAACACGCTGTCAGTTGTTTTTGAATTAACTTAATTACTGCTTTCGGCAAACCGCAAATTCTGATTAGGTGTAACTGATATTAAAAACGAATGAGAATAGGATTTAATTAAACTGCCAGCAACATACATACGAAATCCGCCACCGTGGCCGTATTGAGACCAACTAGGAAAGTTCCACACACAACCACGAACACACTACCGTTTTGACTTTCGTCCCACACATGCTTACTACTGTGGTCCCCAAAAAAGGGAGTGTCTGCAACCAGCAGCATATATCACTAGATGGTTCCCGAACATGGAGACAGAGATGTCAAAACAAATCTTCTCGAACGCTCTGCTACTATATGTACAATTCATGTTCAAAAGTATCCGGACACTCATTATTCGTCACTAATATGGGGTGTGCCCCCTACTCGCGTATATGATGGCCTGATATTTGCTGGGAACACTTTCAGTGAAGTATCTGAACGAGGAACGGCAGCCCATTCTTCCTGAAGAGCCCAAACTAGAGAAGGTAGGGAGTGAAGTCAGGAGCGAATTCAACGTTCTGACTTGTTTAAAAAGTGTTCCCTTAGCTTCACGTCTGGACTCGGGGTAGTCCAGTACATTTCAAGAAAGTTGTCTCACTGATTCTGCTTTTACGAGTGCACTGTTATACAGGTTTCTGAACCGCAATACGTGTACCATATCCTAACCATGAAAACCAATCCCATATCGCAAAGCCTCCACCAGCGTAATTCGGTGTTGGCACTGCACACAATGGCGGTTTCATTTTTCGATGCATTCGCTAAATCGAAACTACACCAACGGATTCTCACAGGCTACAGAATGACCCACATCACTCGTCTCCAACCATCCACTGTCCAGTGGCGTGCTCTTTACACTACCTCAAGCATCACTCGACCACTGTACTCCATACCTTTTTAAGTCCGTACGCACAGTAACTGCGCCTGCCGTACTGCTCGTAGCCCCTTGCACTTCACGAGTGTTTACTTCTGCCGATTTAGTGCAATTATCTAGAACTCCTCCCCCTCCCCCACAATGCTCGATGGTACCTGTCCGTCAATATACGAGGTATGTGTGGTCTGGTTTAGCTGTGGTTGCTCCTTCTAGTTTCCACTGCACAATCAAACCACCAACAGTCGACACGGGGCAGATGTAGAAGGGACGCAATGTCCCTGATGTCACTCAGGTGATATGAAATGACAAATGGTTCAAATGGCTCTGAGCACTATGAGACTTAACTGCTGAGGTCATCAGTCCCCTAGAACTTAGAACTACTTAAACCTAAGGACATCACACACATCCATGCCCGAGGCAGGATTCGAACCTACGACCGTAGCAGCAGCGTGGTTCCGGACTAAAGCTGCCGGCTGTGTGAAGTAGTGCTGGACGGAACCGGCACGAGTAATCCTGCAGGGCTGTCCATAAATCCGTAAAAGTACGAGGGGGTGAAGATCTCTTCTGAACAGCAACCTGCAACGCATGCCAGATATGTTGAATAAAGTTCACGTCTTGGGAGTATGGTGGCCAGTGGGAATATTTAAATTGGGAAGAGTGTTCCTGGAGCCCCTCTGTAGCAATTCTTGAGGTGTGGGGCGTCGCATTGTCCTGCTGTAATTGTCCAAGTCCGTCGGAATCAACAATGGACATGAACGGATGCAGGTGATCAGACAGGATTCTTACGTATATGTCACCTGTCAGAGACGTATCTACACGTATCAGGGGTCCCATATCACTCTAACTGCACACACCCCATCCCATTGCAGAGCCTCCACCAGGTTGAACAGTCCCCTGCTGACATGCAGGGTCGATGGATACATGAGGTTGTCTCCATACACGTACACGTACATCCGCTCGATATTTCTGAAACGAGACTCGTCCGACCAGGCAACATGTTTCCAGTCGTCAACAGTCCAATGTCTGTGTTGACGACCTAGGCAAGGAGTAAAGCTTTGTGTCGTGCAGTCATCAAGGGTACACTAATGGGCCTTCGGCCCTGAAAGCCCATATCGATGATGTTTCGTTGAACGGTTTGCAGGCTGACATTTGCTGATGGCCCAACACTGAAATCTGCAGCAACTTGCGGAAGGGTTGCACTTCTGTCACGTTGAATGATTCTCTTCAGTAAACGCTGGTCCCGTTCCTGCAGGATCTTTTACCGGTCGCAGCGATGCCGGAGATTTGATGTTTATTCCTGAAATTTACAGTTTACTCGTGAAATGATCGTACGGGAAAATCGCCACTTCATCGCTACCTCGGAGGTGCTGTGTCCCATGGCTCGTGCGCCGACTGTAACACCACCTCCTAACTCTTTAGTCTTGATGTCCTGCCATTGTAGCGGCTGTAACCGATCTGACAACTTTGCCAGACACTTGTTGTCTTATACGAGCTTCGCCGACCGCAACACCGTATGCTGCCTGTTCACATATCTCTGTATTTGAATACACATGCCTATACCAGTTTCTTTGGCGCTTCACTGTAACTGTCTTTAATAATTCTGAGGAATGTTTGTAACATTCTATCAGTTGTCGGTACGCAGGACTTGAAGATTCGATTGATTTACGAATGAATATGTACCATTCTCTTGGTGCGAAAGCGTTGTCTGCAGTTATGATTCATTGTCTGTGTAAAGTAAGCTTGTGTTAGAATCCTGACAGGCGATGTACACTGAGGCGATAAAAGCGACTGAATAGCGATATGCACATATACAGATGACGGTAATATCCCGTACACGAGGTATGAAACGACAGTGCGTTGGCGGAGCTGTCATTTCTACTCATATGGATCATGTGAAAATGTTTCCGACGTCATTATGATCTCACGACGGGAGTTAACAGACTCTGAATGCGGAATGGAAGTTGTAGCTAGACGCATGGGACATTCTATTTCAGACATCTGTGTTACACCCTGTCAAGAATATACCGAGAATGCCAAATTTGAGGCATTAGCTCTCACCACAGACAGCCCTCACTTAACGACCAAGGGCAGCGGAGTTGGTGTAGAGTTTTCAGTGCTAACAGACAAGTATCAATGCATGACGTAACCGCAGCAACCAACGTGAAAGTAACGCCACAATACCGCAGCCGGTCGCGGTAGCCGAGCGGTTCTAGGCGCTTCAGTCCGGAACCGCGCGACTGCTACGGTCGCAGGCTCGAATCCTGTCTCGGGCATGGATGTGTGTGATGTCCTTAGGTTAGTTAGGTTTAAGTAGTTGTAAGTTCTAGGGGACTGATGACCTCCGATGTTAAGTCCCATAGTGCTCAGAGCCATTTGAACCACAATACCGCCTGCAGCGCCTCGTGACCATATCGGTTGGGCCCTAGATGACTGGAAGACCGTGACCCGGTCAGATTTCAGTTGGCAAGACCTGATTATGGGTTTCGCATGTTGCGCAAACTTCTAGAAGCCATGGACTGTGATTGGTAACACTCACTACGCAAGATGGCAGTGGCTCCATAATGGTGCGATTTGTGTTTGCATAGAATGGATTGGGCGCTTTGGTCTAACTGAACCGATCAAAGGTGGAAATGGATATGTTCGGCTACTTGGAGACTATTTGCAGCCATGCATGTACTTCCAAAGATCTCATGTTATCAGACCACAATTGTTCGCGACCGGCCTGGAGAACATTCTGGACAAGTCGAGAGGAATGATAATGGCCACTGAGCCCGCGCGACATGAGTTCCATGCGACATAATCGACAGAGCAGTTAGCGCACAAAACCCTGCACCGCAACACTTCTGCAGTTGTGGGCGGTTATACAGGCAGCATGGCTCAGTACTACTGTGGGAGTCTTCCAACGAATTGTTGAGTCCATACAGTCGACTTGCTGCACTATGACGTGCGAATGAGGTCCGACACAATATTTTGTCACCTCTGTGCATGCTGTTAAGACTCACCCTTGTTGTCGACCCGTGGTTTCACCGTCTCTCAACCAGTACGTCAGAGCACGTGACACAGCACGCCTCAGAAGTGCCGGCAGTGTCGGGGTGCGAATAACAAAATGGTTCAAATGGCTCTGAGCACTATGGGGCTCAACATCTTAGGTCATAAGTCCCCTAGAACTTAGAACTACTTAAACCTAACTATAACTAACCTAAGGACAACACACACACCCACGCCCGAGGCAGGATTCGAACCTGCGACCGTAGCAGCCCCGCGGTTCCGGACTGCAGCGCCAGAACCGCACGACCACCGCGGCCGGCCTGCGAATAACAGTTTGCGACGTGTTCAATAGTTCTTGACTGCGTGTTTAAATGAATGAAAATTCTCGAAGGCACGCGGGAAAATTAAGACCGTTGGTGGCTACCTTTTAAATTAAATATCGATATTCCCTTGGCGCTACACGGAGCCGAGCGTTCGCGGATTGTGGAGGACAAGTCGACTAGTGTGGCGTCAAAAGTTCGTTGCACAGATCGTGTATCTCGTTGGTGCCGGTGCTTTCCTTGTTACGTCATGTGTTCGTAACACCAGCTGGTTTCACTCAGTCTCGCGGTGGCCAGTGGTTGTTACCTTTTCGGTTCATTAGTGTAACTACCGTAACCTCCTCCAGCACGACTGCGAAACTTTATATCTATTGATACAAGCTAGGCCCTCGAAGACGCGCACGCGAGGACTCTTAATGAAAGAAAGGCGTGCATTCTTAACGCTTCTAGATGTGGTTGTTTGCGTCCAATGTCCAAGAACAAAAGCTGTGATTAGACAATTTGTCCGATATATGTAGACAATGTGCAAGCAAGCTACATAATAAACACAAAAGAAAATGGTGGGGCGAGCCAAGAATAATAACTGGTGCATCCGCATTCAGTGTCCAAACAACGCTCTGTTTCTGAATTTGGTAACGTATAATTGTGGTCGGTCCTGGTTTCGGAAGACGTACTTTGCTGAAAACATTAAGGCGTTGAAACTTCCTGGAAGATTAAGCCTGCATGCCGGACCGAGACTCCAACTCGGTACCTTTGCCTTCCGCGAGCAAGTGCTCTACCATCTGAGCTACCCAACCAGGACTCACGACCCGTCCTCACAGTTTCAGTTCTCCCAGTACCTCTTTCCTACCTTCTAAACTTCACAGAAGCTCTTCTGCGAAACTTGTGGAACTAACAGTCTTGGAAGAAAGGATATTGCATAGACGTGGCTTAGCCACAGCCTGTGGGATGTTTCCAGATCGAGAATTTTCACTCTGCAGCGGAGTGTGCGCTGATATGAAACTACCTGACACATTAAAATTGCGTGCCAGAACGAGAATCGAACACGGGACCTTTGCATTTCGTGAGCAGGAAGTTTCATATCAGCGCACACTCTGCTGCAGAGTGAAAGTCTCATTCTGGAAGCATCCCCTAGCTGTGGCTAACCCATGTCTACTGAATATCCTCATTTCCAGCAGTGCTAATTCCACAAGTTTCGCAGAAGAGCTTCTGTGAAGTCTGGAAGGTAGGAGACGAGTTATTGGCAGAATGAAGCTGTGAGGACGGATCTTGAGTAACTCAGATGATAGAGCACTTGTCCGGGAAAGGCAAAGATCCGCAGCTCGAGTCTCGGGGCGGCACACAGTTTTAATCTGTCAGGGAGTTTCCTATCAGTGCACACTCCGCTGCAGAGTGAAAATCTCATTCTGCATTAAGACGTGGTTGTTCCAAATCAGCAGAGAGGTTCTGAGTTGTCAACACGGGAACTGAGATTGTAATTTACTCATATCTAAGTGCAAGGATGTTAGATCAACGTACATTGACACATTACTTTTATACTGGGCGTTCGGAAATTCCCGCTACAAACTTCTAGGGCTTGTAGAGGGTAGGGAGTATATAATATTTTGAAAAGGAACCTGCGCCCGGAAAAGTACCGTTTCCGTTCTACTGCGGTTTCAATTCAGACGTTTAGCTCTTCCATTTCTGCTTGAGGAATTGAATTAGTAGCGGCGCAGTACATTATTAGGTAACAATTCGAAAGCAAACACAACGAAACATCCATTCATAACTTAAGCAGGTTTATTTGTATTAACAGTTAAACACTACATGCTTACACCATTCCCGAACAAATATGAACGCAGGATACTGTACTTACAGAAGAGTACTGATGCGTTACAACAGCGGCTCTACGTGGCTACCACCAACATTGTTACAGATATTATATCTACGAAGCAAGTTCCGGTACACACATTCCATTCCACCTGGTGGGTTCGCAGTTGCTGGTGAAGCGCCCAGAACTCGTGCCACGAGATCTTCCTTTGTCGCTACAGGAGTCTCGTAAATTAAACATTGCATACGACCCCACAAGAAGTCGTTCATAGGAGTTAAGCTCGGTGATCGCGGCTGACACCCACTTGGGCCACCCCAGCCTGTCCAGCTTTCATGGTATTGTCTGTTGAGATGTCCGCGAAACGAACGTGAGAAGTGAGGTGATTCGCCATCACGCTGAAACCACATTTCTTGAAGGACATTCAGTGGCACAGCTTCCCAGAACTGGTTCAGTACCTGTGTAGGAAGATCGAGTATGCAGGACCAGTTAGCTTGAGTGGAATCAGGTATGGCCCAATCACATTACCTTCCAGACTACCTGCTCACACGTTAATACGTTAAGTGACATTAGGTGAACGTCTGACGTAGTATACGCCATCCTGTCTACCCCATTGCGTACCAGTACAAGCAACTCTGACACTTCTCTCTTTCCCTCACGGCCGGCCGGAGTGGCCGAGCGGATCTAGGCGCTACAGTCTGGAAGCGCACCACTGCTAAGGTCGCAGGTTCGAATCCTGCCTCGGGCATGGATGTGTGTGCTGTCCTTAGGTTAGTTAGGTTTAAGTAGTTCTAAGTTCTAGGGGACTGATGACCTCAGAAGTTAAGTCCCACAGTGCTCGGAGCCATTTGAATCTTTCCCACACCGGACGTGGACGAGTTCAATATCTGAACTGAAACAGTCGTAGAACGGAAACTGTAGCTTTCCGGACGAGGACTCCTATTAAAAATATTGTGCACTCACTCCCCTCTAAAAGTCCTACAAGTTTGTAACGAGAATTTCCGAACACCGTTTACTCTTCTACAGTCTTTGTGATGACTCTGGTGCATTCGTTTTTTTCCTGTTTTGGGTATTTTAACAGTTTCTACTGTATCTATGGAAAAGCTTACAACGAGAAATAATCAAACAATGATAATCATTTCATTGCAGATATAGTGTCGGCGTATTTTCATTGTGTTACGCTAATCTTGTAATGGCATGTGAATCCAGGATTTAAAATTGAATTTTGGTTCAAATGGTTCAAATGGCTCTGAGCACTATGGGACTCAACTGCTGAGGTCATTAGTCCCCTAGAACTTAGAACTAGTTAAACCTAACTAACCTAAGGACATCACAAACATCCATGCCCGAGGCAGGATTCGAACCTGCGACCGTAGCGGTCTTGCGGCTCCAGACTGCAGCGCCTTTAACCGCACGGCCACTTGGGCCGGCAAAATTGAATTTTATTTCATTTGCTAATGCCACGTGAATAAATGGATCAATTTATATACAATTACCGATTTGACTGCATCCAATCAAAAATGAACAATTTTGCGATTACATTCAGAGCCAGCCACAGTATTATGCATACATGTGTCAGTGGTTGTCGGATTTCACTTATCTTGCTACAGTATTATCATTTACGCCGACACAGATCAGTATTTGCGTCAATTTCAGGTGTTGAAAACTATAGCGTCCCTTTTGCTCCACGCCGCCACGAACAATAAGGACGAACGCACAGGTGTAATATACCAGACAATATCCGTCAATTTTTTTTAAAAAAAGTGAAACACGTAAAATATTGCCATTCATAGTCGACACTGTCGATAGGTTTGTGTATTAATTCGTGCATTTATGGCACTTGTTAGGAGTCGTCACTTTTCGCCCTCTCTTAAACCTAACCAGACCTTCTCACAGAGTTAAATCTATACATATTACAAAAGTGGAACTAGACGGATCAGCCAGAACATTACGACCAACTACCTAATAGCCGATATCTCCACCTTTGGCACGGATAACAGCGGCGACGCGTCGTGGCAAGGAAGCAATGGGGCCTTGGTAGGCCGCTGGAGGGGGCAGGCGCCACATTTCCACACACAAGTCACCCAATTCCCCTTAATTACGGGGAGGGGGGCGATGAGTTCTGACGCCATGTTCAGTCACGTCCCAGATGCGTTCGATCCGGTTCAGATCTGGCGAGTTCGATGGCCAGCACACCAACTGCAGGAGGAGACTAGTGTTTAACGTCCCGTCGACAATGGGGTCACTAGAGAAGCAGCACATGCTCCGATTATGGAAGGATGGGGAAGGAAATCGGCCGTGTCTTTTCAGAGGAACCTTTGCGGCATTTATCTGAAAGATTTAGGGAAATCACGGAAAATCTAAATCAAGATGGCCGGAGACTCCGGAATGCGAGTCCAGTGTGCTAACCAATGCGCCACCTCGCTCGGTGCACATCAACCGGAACTCGCCACTTCCTTCCTGGAACCGCTCCATCAAACTCCTCGCTTTGTGACATGGCGCGTTATTTCGCATTTTTCGAATCCAATTTATGAACACCGTCATTAGAGCAATTAACATTCCTAATTATGATATAACTTCAACGATCGGGGACGCTGTAAAGTACACAATAATAAAAGATATAGTAATGAATATTTATAATGACATTTCAGTCTAATTAGCATCCCACGTTATGTCCTTGTCGAAATTCACTGATGACATCTAACAGAAACGAAATGCAGCAATAGCGAAGGAATCAAATATGAAAGCGAAGTGCTGTATTCTAGATCTACACACGTAGACTGAAACTTTGGTACGGGCAAGTTTTGCGATAGCTATCCTAAAACTATAACTACAGTATTTCAAAGTAATTTTAGAATAAGAAAGCAGTTGCCAAAGTCTATTACGCAATTTTCCGTTTACTTGCGTCCATAGTCTAGCAGTATTTTATAAAAAGAGTACATTTAACATGTGGACTACAACAAATGCACTTATAGTTTTCTGAAAGAGTAGGACATTGTACACGATATTAGTTGAATTCATGACTAATTATTTGATGACATTAATAATTTTATAACTGAAATTATTTAGGTAATCAAATCTATCTACTAATTTCACTATGAACTAATACAAATTTTAAAAAAGAAAGTTGAAACTCATGTTCGTTCAAAGATCAGTACTTCAAACTTTTTAAGATAAAACTTGTAACTCCCATTTTTTAGAGAAAAGCAATATGAAAAAAATTTAACGGCCAAGTAAATATTATTTTGATTTTTTTCAAATGCAACATCTTCTCAAACAATCAGCTTTAAAATGAGTTTTAATTGACTTTATTTGCAAAAGTTTGCTAAAGCCAACATGGCATAAGTATTTCTTTATTTGCAAACAACCAGTTTCATCAGACTTTACTGTCATCTTCAGGTCCTCAGAAATTTGAGTTACAAAATGTGTTCATTTCCAGTTGAACCTCACACCAAGTTGCCATATAGGTAATACGTAGCGTGTGCTGTCAATGTTTGTCTTTTGTCAGCATGAGAAAATTCAGTAACCTTGTCGCTTGATTTTTTTGTGTAAATACTTCATATTAATGAAATTACTCACAGTATTTTCATTACTTACTTGCCTTAAAACTCCAACTGACAAAAACAAACATTTCATTTTCAGTATTTCATGCAGCGATTGACTTAATTTACAAATTTTAATTCTGTCATAAGCTAGTCATTCACAGGTATAATCTTACAGGCGATGCAGTCATGGACTGTGCGGCTGGTCCCGGCGGAGATTCGAGTCCTCCCTCAGGCATGGGTGTGTGTGTTTGTCTTTAGGATAATTTAGGTTAAGTAGTGTGTAAGCTTAGGGACTGATGACCTTAGCAGTTAAGTACCATAAGATTTCACACATATTTGCACATTTTTTTGAAGAACAGCGTTCTGTTATTCGGTTTCTGCGTAGTGAACGTGTGAAACCTATTGAAATTCATCGACGAATGAAGGTTCAGAACGGTGACGCATGTTTGTTGTTGTGTTGGCTGAAGAGCCAACACCGTGTTACGAGAGGAGGCCGAAATGCACGCGTTTTAGCTCACGCAGGCTGGCGTGAGGAGGGAAGGACTATACTGACGTGAGGTATGGAACATGACAAAGAATTAGAATTAAGAAAGCGGACGTAAGTCAGACATTAGAGTTAGAAACTTTGTGTAAGTCGAGGCAGCACAACTGACAGTGCACAATTTACCTAGAGTATGTTCGAATAGTATTTGAGAATGAGAGCGCTTGGCGACTTTCTACGATGTTCACACATAATTTCACCCGTTTTCGAAACTTTTCTCCCTGATACCCCACAAAAAATATGAAGGGAAAAGTTTGCGCTGTTTCGCGGTCAGTTGGTGTGGAACTCACTGCGCACAGATTTTTTGAAAATTCAAGTGTTGATGAATTGTGGTGTGAGCAGTGCCCACGCTAATATCCAGTAACAGATGGATCTCGTCCACGGTGATTCTGCGGTTGTCCAACACTATAGAGCATTCTGTTCCTCAACCATTTCCGGTGTGATGACACGATGAGCCTGTCCAGGACAAACATCGTCTTCCAGTGACTCGCGTCTCTCAAGGAATCTTTTGCGCCATTCCACCACACCTGGACGAAACAGACTGTACTCACCGTGATGATGTTTGGATTGTGGGGCGCTCAACTGCACGGGCATCAGCGCCCGTACAAAGTCCCAATTATTTTGCGTTTTTTTGCGTTTTGTGGAAGGAAAGTTGTATTTTGTAGTAAGGGGGCGTTGTGTTAGGTTGTTTGGGGAAGGAGACCAGACAGTGAGGTCATCGGTCTCATCGGATTAGGGAAGGAAGTCGGCCGTGCCCTTTCAGAGGAACCGTCCCGGCATTTGCCTGGAGTGATTTAGGGAAATCACGGCAAACCTAAAACAGGATGGCCGGACGCGTGATTGAACCGTCGTCCTCCCGAATGCGAGTCCAGTGTGCCAACCACTGCGCCACCTCACTTGCTCCCAATTGTTTCATAGTCCTATTTTTACTCAGTCCAATCTAGCCGCTGTCGCGAACGCTGATGACAACACAAACACCCAATCCGCGGGCAGAGAGAATCCCAAACCCGACCTGGAATCGAACCCTGGACCCGGTGATCCAGAGGCAGCAACGCTAGCCGCTAGACCACGAGCTGCGGACAGACTGTACTCGCCGTACACAGCCTTCATCCATCGATACATTTCACGGCCTCCAACTCCCTCCGCCGCCAAAACTCGAATCCCTCCTCGTTGTTGCTTACTCGCCTGCGTGTCCGGTAGTGGAAGATAACTTGTGTGACCAACTTCTCTTCGGCGTGAAACCGCACCGGCGCTATGCAACATCAAACGGTGCGCATGCGTCACTCCCTCTACTAACAGATGGCGCCACCACACCCGCAGTTACGTAGTGCTACCTTACGTGTAAGGCAAAGGTAAATGCACTGACCAGGTTTCATTTGAATGAACCTCATACATATCCAGTGTTGATGCAGTCAAACTCCAGCTTCAGGTGTGCCGTTTTAACTTATCACTTCTTTCACTTACAAAATTTATTCACAACAAGTTTGACAAACAGCATCCACATATACAACTGAATATGGGTTGCTACATATCATCCGCCCTATCCTCTGCTACGCCCACCCTGCCTGGATCTCCGCCCCTCCTACCTTTTACAAATCCCTTCAAATCCTCGAACGCCACGTTCTTTGCCGCGCCTATCGCATCCGTCTCCCCTCCCCCATGCGGATCTTGTACGACCTTATCCCGTTCCCACACCTCCTCCTTTTCCTCGAACAGATACGGATCCTCTACACCTCCCGTAAACTAGATCCCCCTCACCCGCTTGTGTCTCACATCCTCTCCCACCCCTGTCCACTGCCGCGCCTGTATTTCCACGTCCAACCTGCTCTCCATCTCTCCACTCTCCTTACCCTCGCCCGAGGTGGCTTCCGCCAGCTCCCTGATGATGCCCTCCTCCCCTCCATCTACCCCTCCTAGCAACTTTGATCCTCCCCTCCCACTTGCTGTGTTTTTTTCCTTAGGGCACCCTCTCTCCCTTCCCTCCCTCCTCCCTTCCTCCCCCCTCCGCCCCCGGGATTCCTCTACTCCCATACATTCATTCCTCCCCCCATCCCCCTGCCATTGGCATCGCTGCTCTCCCCTCTCCCATCTCCCACCACCTTCTTCCCCTCCTGGCAGGTCCCCGGACTCGCACACGCTCAGTGGACATTCGCGCGCCAGAGATCATCGCCATCACTTTTTCGTGTGTGTGTGCCGTCGTGTTTGTGACTCAGTGTTTTTCGCCGCCCACGCTCCTTCGTTCACGTGTGCCGTCAAAATCATCAGTGTACAGTGCCGACAGTTTTCTTGTTTTTCGTCGTGTGTGAACGGCTTCATGTTTTTTTTTTTAATTATTGTCTTTTTAACCACCATTATGTTACTTTTCTGTCTTCATTTGTTTTCTCTTTTATTGTATTGCTTGTGGCTGACGATCGGAGTAACATTTTTCCGCTGCCAGCCCACCTTGTATGAGGTGCAAAATAACAATAAAGAAAAAAAAAGGTTGCTACATAAGTTCGTAGCGTTTTTACTGAAGTTCAATAAACACAAAAGATACACACAGCAGAGACTTCAGACATCAATAATACATCGTCATTCTCTGTTTACAATAATTTGCCAACGCGGGCATAACTTTTCGATACCGAGACTGTAGAAATCACGTGGTTTCGAGGCGAAGAACTCGGCTAGCCATGATCGGAGCGCAGTTTCATCCGGGAAGGGAGTTCCTTGAAGGCTGGTCGACAGAGACTGGATAAGGTGAAAATCTGAGGGCGCGAAATCAAGTGAACGAGATGCGTGCGGAGCGACATTCCACCCCAACTCCTGCATAGCTTTTATTTGTGCCTAACACAATGCGGGCTGACATAATAGTGGATCAGGTTCACTTCAAGCAGTGTTACGGGTTGTCGTTCTTGGGCTGCGTGTCCAAGACGTCTCAGGTGCTGCCAATAAATGTCATCAGTGATGGTTAGACATCGAGGACTCTACAGTATCAACACCGTCACTGTTCCATCAGATGCATAACATTATTTTCTGTGAATGTACGTAAGCCTTTGTTCGGCGAGCTGACGCTCTGTTTAGGCTCAGTCATTCCTTTCTTTTCTTTATGTTAGCACAAGGGCAGCATTTCTCGTCACCAGTAACAGTGCAGGGTAGGAATGGTCGGTGTTGTACACGAGACAATTCATGACGAGCACTCAGAGATGCCCAAATGGCCACCCACTGATTTTTGTAGTTTTGGCTTAGAGCATGTGGTACCCACACACCAGATGTTTGAAACATCCCCATTACATGCAAATGTTGGACTATGGTTGAATGATCACAGTTCATCACATTTGTCGGTAGTCGAGTACAGTGACTTGGATCATCGTGGACTAATGCGTTTAAGCGATCTCCATCAAACCCAAATAGTCTTTCAGAACGTGGAGACCCATTAGTGTCAAAACGATCCTCCTTAAAACGAGAAAACCATTTTCTCTTACCTTGCTCTGTCCAACGGCATTATCCCCATACTCTGCACAAATGTTTCTGGCTGCCTCAGCTACTGTCATCCTTCTACTGAACTCAAACAGAAGAATATATCAGAAATGTTGAGACTTCTCCACTTGGCACTCAATTTTCTGGCGCCCACAGTCCACTCACTATCAAAATGACAAAACTAAATTATGTAAACTCAAATAGCAACAGCGAACTACAAATAAAAAAAAGGGCAGTCGATAAATAAGTCCATAGCAATCGGAATACCAACATGCAAAACCATAACGCTAAGAACTTATGCACCAACCTAATACCTACGAAATTACATCATCCTAAAAGTTCAGGAGATGTAACGTAAACATTGGAATGCAAGAAAAACTACGTCTTCTTGAAACAGACTCTAAGTTACCCTGACTATAGTCATACAGTGTGTGACAGTGAGAGCACTTACTACTTCTAATAAATTTTAAACGTAATCCCACCTCTTTTCCGATCTATTTTCGCTTACATGTGTAAAATAATCAGCCGTTTGGGGCTATTTTATACATTGAATTCGGATTCTTCGAAGAACCGTGGGTGAAGAGATTACTTGTTTCCCGCTAAGACGTGTACAGCCGTCGCGAGGCCTTGCTATGACATGACGATTCAGTATCCTACCTGGGCATTTTATCCGAGGGCGCCACAGGGATATGAGAGGTAAATTCTGACTCAAGTCACTTCATTTGTCCACGGAGAACTTCATCCGGCATAGCTCATACAAAACTACTACGTCTGCGTCGGCAACTAATACACGGCTTCTCGTACAGCAGTACCAAGACAGAGCCGGTGTTCATTTTAAATTTGTTTTGCTACGGGACCCTTTGTGGCAACAGCAAACTTTAATTCCGCGCAGGTGCTGCTCTGTGTAGGTCTGAACAAAGGGTATGCCAACACAGAAATCTGACAATTCGATTAAAATCTGAATAGAGTCTCAGAGAACAAATGCACGTCGGAACAGACATGCGATCAAAAATCCTGTGAGAAAATTTTTAGTGGTACTTCGTGTGACGTATTGTGATTCACTGCGAAACTTTGTCGGACAAGTGAAAAAATAATGTAACGTTCGTTTCCTTTAATGTTACATATCTTACTTTCGAAACTTCACTAACAATATCGCCATTGAATAGTCATTCATTTGGCGTGGAAGATGGGAAGGAGGAATACAACATTTCACGAGGAACTTTCACAGCTCGATGTCTGCTCTTAAGCTAAAATTCTTCTAACAGAATATATAACGTCACGAATCGTTATAAACTGTTTATAATGTTCTAGCTGTTAGAGACATGGAATAGGAAGTCAAGCATAAAGTGTCTGCTGCTGGATGTTTAGGCTTTTTGATCGTTTATGTGTTAGTATTTAAATATTTATTTGCGCTACGGATTTTTTATATCTGTTCATAAGATGTAATCTTCGTGCAATAAAGTGTTAGTGATAGAACCCGTCACATGCAAACTTTAATATCTTGATACCTGAAATTCCCGAGTCCTTATCTTGAAATTGCTTCCTACTACACGTGCATAAAACCTTCCCCGTGTTACTTTCAAGATAATGGTGAGCTTAGCGTGAGTGCGTCAATCATTTCTTGACACTGATTTGTAGGTAAATGATTAAATGAAATAACAGACCTACCATTATTCCTTTTCAGTTCAATTACAAGTTACAGTTTGCTTTAGGCGTCAACTATTATCATATAACATTACCACTCATTGCACAACGTTTGACACACTGTTAAAATAAAACTTGCTTTATAATTGTCTTATTCGGAAGTCGCACTGGTCTTAGAAATCTGTCTAAATTTTAATATCATCCGCTGTCTCACATGCTATGCTTTTCAGGGAATTGCACCACAAGGTATCATATGATTTGCCAACGGGTACAATATTATTCCTACAGGTGCTTTCTCCTATTAAACTTCTAAATAAAAATGCGAATGAGTTCAGTCGTATATTTAGTTTTACTTATTAGTCAGATTATTAAAATATGAGGTTATATAAAAGATTTCCGGAGATGTGATCTCCTTACAAATATTTTTTTACCAAATAATTTTTTTCATTTATCTCTTTTATCTGGTGAGACCGCATCCTACTGGTTTACCTTGTGTCTTATGGTGTCACCTACCTGCTATCTTCCAATGAACGTTTTCGTCCCTCTAAAAACTAAATATGATATATGTGTTTTGAGCTTCTGTTCCAATGCCATTCTCTTAAGTATTCTTCAGATCCATTGTCTGTAATGTTATGTATTGTTATGGTATAGTGGAGATATTGTCCAGCAAGCAAGAAAACGTTCTACCTCTTTTTCGGTTCGCTTGCAATAAGCGGCTGATCTGTAATTATAGTAGTACAACGAATCTGCATTCGTCGCATTTCGCGCAATTCACGCTAAAATCGTGGACCTCCCCCATGGTTAACGAGATATTTTAAACAGTAACTGCAAGGTGCTTCGAGTAATTTTCCGCTTTCTCTCTGTTGGTAACTTCCTTTCTTATGTTCCCTTTTTCAACAACTCTATTTGAATTCAATCCAATTGTCGCTGCTAGGGAGAATCATTTCATGCAAGAGCTGCTGTTTCAGTAATGCCTCCTACTTTTTTTACAAGAAAGTTAAATAGATGGAGCAACATCATATTTAATTTATAGTGGCACAAAACCACTCATTGGAAAACAACAGGTAGATGCCACCACAGGACGCAATATTAACGAGTAGCGTGTGGGCTTACCAGGAATATGTATTTAATCAAATACATAGGGCAGCAGCCACAACATTCACGATTAGTCTGCCACTTTTCAGAGTAATCACCATCCTTGTCTACAGCCTTTTTCCTTCTTGAAAAAAGAGCATGTATTCATGTGCGATAAAACCTTCATCAGCTACTGGAGCAGGGATTTTTTCAGAGTCCCCGCATCTTGGAAGAGATAACTTTGATGAGGTTCTTTGAGTGGGCAGAACAGGTGGACGTCTGATGGTGCAAAGTCAGGGCTGTATGGTGGGTGTGCTGAGACTTCCCAGTCTAGCTCAGCGGCGATGTGACTGGAGTGTGGTCTTGCACTGTGGAGCAAACGACGAATATACGCTGTAACATCTGTTGGGCGAGTTACTGAAGATCTGCTTTCAACGTCTTGAAGGTTTTCACGTATTGGGTAGAGTTCACCGTGCACCCTGTCTCCAAAAAATCAACCAGAATCACACTTCCTGCATTCCAAAAGACTGTCAGCGCAACATTTCCAGCAGAACACAATGTTTTTAATTTTTTCCATGTCGGCGATGTTGTGTAATGCCATTACATCGATTGCCTGTTGGACTCAGGCTCAAAAAAATGAAGCCAAGCCTCGTCTCCACTCACAATTTTCGCTAAAACGATTCCCCCTTCGCAATGAAGCAACAAACTGTATGCCATTCATTCCCTTGTTACTTTATTTTTTTCGGTTAACATTTTCGGTACCTAGCGTACACAAATTTGTACGCCCGTTCTTTAGAGCTCCTCTAACAAAACACTGCAATTACTAATCGAAGACAGGCAGAAAACGTGGCGTTTTCACCTTCCCACAAAGGATAAGTTTGGCTGCCAAATGTCAGAAGATTTCTTATGAGGTACAAAATTTTACTGTTTGGCTTCTTATTTTCGAGCTGTAACAGTTCTGAAAATCTCAAGTGCGCCGATTTTACTTGTAGTGCGTAATCTTACTTCGTGAATTAAACAACAAGCTAGTTGTTAGTATTATCTCACTGACATGGCCGTAACGGTGGTCACGCAGATATCACCAAAGCCGACTATTTCCGTTCCTAATTAAGACTCATCCATACCTCCACTAAAATACCTGCCAGTAACATACCAAGTGTATTAATGATACAAAAGGAAAGAACATTACACAGTGCTTTAACATACAGTCAGTCCCAAAACAAAGTGTACGCCGTTATCTGTATGCAGTAAGAGACACTATCCTAAACATACGTTAACATGAAAAAAAGTGTTATTACTAACTGCACAATTACCTAATAGTTAATCCAATCGTCGCCATTATCGATTATAGCTTGGCATCTAAGCCCCCTCTACATTAAATCACCCACGTTTCCTACCTCTAAATATCTTTCGACCCACTTTGTAACGAATGTCTTTGACTTTCTAGAAATTTCAGCAGCAGTTCTGTAGGAAAGCATTGGTACGTTTGGATGATTTACAAGGGACACTGCCGCGTGACGCTTCAGATATTTTGCACTCATTTTACACTGCAAACGACAAAACAAAGCTTTCACCTCTCACATTGTTTATCTAAAAGGTGTACAAAAGCGCGTTGATTACAGATGACGTACACTTTCTTGTGGAACTGACCGTAAATGTATAATTATTCTCACTTACAGAAACTCAGTACATGCTTCTCAGCAGACCATGGGTAGCAGGTGGAAAGGTACAGAAGTAAGTGACAACAGAAGAACGTTGGAGAAAAGACGGATATTCCTTCACAAAAATGAAGTTATTCCTCCAGACGTGAAGCATTGCGACTTCATGTTTATATACATGAGTCTTTTCTTCATTACAGATCGATAACACACTTCACAGTCATATTATACATGCTCTTAAAAATAATTTTACTTAAATAAGAAAGAAAAGAAAAAAAACTGCCAAGCCAACAAATGGAACAGAGACTTGAGTAGAATCTAACAAAACCAAAGGCAATAAATGGTAGATCTGGAGATATAATTTGGTCACTTGTTTCAGAGGGTAACACAAGTCCTCACATGTGATCTGTATCACTCGTTTCGTTTGGCATCGTTATATGGAAAAGCTAGTCAAACATAGATGGACCTAGGAAAGAGACTGGTGCATATTGGTCTAAATAAACTTATATTACTTTTGTCGGGAGATTGATGTTCTATTATAGAAACTATGGAGATAGGACGGACATTACTTTTATCAGACGACTGTGAAGGAGTGATTTAGTTGCAAAGAAATTCTGGCGCATCTACAGCTACATGATTACTTTGCTATTCACAATGAAGTGCGTGGCAGAGAGTTCAATGAACATAGTCTTATAGAGTTGGTTGCTAAGGTAGAAACATTAGTGCCTAATATTCCATCAACTATGAGATCTTTAGAAACGGTGCGTAAAATGTTCAAATGTGTGTGAATTCCTAAGGGACCAAACTGCTGTGGTCATCGGTCCCTAGACTTACACACTACTTAAACTAACTTATACTAAGGACAATACACACACCCATGCCCGAGAAAAGACTCGAACTTCCGGCGGGAGGAGGCGCGCAATTCGTGACTCCGCGCGGCTAAATGGTGCCTAAAATAACGTATCGGATGAACAGAGAAAAAACAGAACAAGTGCGAGTAGTATCCGCGCTCTGAATCTTCTGTACAAATGTAATTGCTTATATACACAGAAGCACCAAAAAAACTGGTACAGGCATTCAAATACAACGTTATGTAAACCGGGAGAATACGGCGGAAAGTTATCAAGATTTAAGTGAGTCTGAATGTGTTTTCCGGCGCACGACTGGTTGTACACAGTATCTCCGAGGTAGCGGTGAAGTGTGGATTTTCCCGTAAGACCATTTCACGAGTGAACCGCGAATATCAGGAATCCGGTAAAACGTCAAATGTCTGATATCTCTGCGGCAGAAAAAAGATCCTGCGAGTACAGGACCAACGACAACCGAAGAGAATTGTTTAACAAAACAGAAGTGCAACCCTTCCGCTAACTGCTGCAGATTTCAATGCTGGGCCATGAACAAGTGTCAGCGTGCGAACCATTCAACGAAACATCATCCATGTGGGCTTTCGTAGCAGAAGGCCCTCTCGTGTACCCTTGATGACTGCACGACCCAGAACTTAACGCCTCGCCTGGGGTCGTCACACGGGCATTGGACTGTTGATCACTGGAAACATGTTGCCTGGTCGGACGAGTACCGTTTCAAATTATATCGAGCGGATGGACGTGTACGAGTATGGAGACAACCTCATGAATCCATGAACGCTGCATGTCAGCAGGGGACTGTTCAAGCGGGTGGAGGCTCTGTAATGGTGTGGGGCGTGTGCAGTTGGACTGATATCGGACCCCCAATACGTCTAGATACGATTCTAACAGGTGACACGTACGTAAGCATCCTGTCTGATCACCTGCAGCCATTCATGTCTATTGTGCATTCCGACGGACTTGGGCAATTCCAGCAGGACAATGTGACACCCCACAGGTCCAGAAATGCTGCAGAGTGGCTCCAGGAACACACTTCTGAGTTTAAACACTTCCGCTGGCCACCAAACACCCCAGACATTATTGAGCATACTGCGATGCCTCACAACGTGCTGTTCAGGAGGGATCTCCTCCTCCTAGGTAGTCTTAGGCTTTATGGACAGCCCTGTAGGATTCATGGTGTCAATTCTCTCCAGCACTACTTCAGAAATTAGTAGTCGAGTCCACGCCACGTCGTGCTGCGGCACTCCTACGTGCTCGCGGGGGCGCTACACGATATTAGGCAGGTCTACCAGTTTCTTTGACTCTCCACTGTAGATAATAGTAATAATTTCATGTGGCTCAATGGCATGGCGCAGGTCTTTCTACAGGACGCCACTTCGTCAAGTTTGCTTGTCTCTAAGCTACCCCAGTCCTCCAACTGGGGAAAGGGGATCTGAAGTTAAATAAGGAATCCGAACCACGTGTTGTTTCTGGCGACTCCTCACATCGCTCAGAGGTGACGGCTTGGTTCAAATGAAGACCGAAAAATCCGTGGATATTATATCCCTAGACCTCTCGGTTCTCCAAGCCTGCTTTACTGCTAGACCACCAGGCCTTGTACCTATGTAAATACGTCATGTATATGAATTGATGAGTAAGTTTGCGAGTATCGAAGTATGTGACACAATGGACGGATCTGTTGACTGCATTGACTTAGAAGCTGAGATCTTTTACACCCGATAGGGATGGCAGAACTTAGTACCTGCCATAAATTAAAACTTGAAAGGTCTCTGTTGGATTCCTTTCATGTTTAATTTCTCAAATTTGTTGTCTTTTAAGGAATAAATTCCTCTTCTAAATTTACTGTGGCGTTTCTGACTATCTGGGAGGAGACTGAGTAGTGGAACGTGTTACTTTTACATGTAAACAAGAACGATCTCTCACACTACTACACTTTAAAGCACAGTTTATATGTAATTCTTATATGTAATTCATGTCACACAGTCTCATACGGAACCTACATCCGCTTTCTTTTATATACTGTGTATGATAAGATACTGTCATCCCCCTTCCCTTCTGTGTGAGAGGATGAATGATCAAATGTGTTTGTAGCTGCATGCTTGAGGGTAGCAGACAAGGCTGTCTGCTAGAGAACAGTAGGACCAACGTTGAAACAGGTAGCTACGGTTCCTAAAAGCAGAGAGGTTTCCATTCTTAGTATGGTCCGGTCCGTCCCCTGTCATGTTGGTATAGGAAGCTGCCCCTCTGGCGCCTTCCGTTGGTCTTTGTGAGCGACTCTCGGGAGCACGCTGGGTAGTTCAGTGGGAGTCTGGCAGTTGGAGAGTTGCAGCCGAGCGTCTGAAGTGGTAAGATCTCCGGCTAAGCGCGTGTCTGTTAAGTCCATAGGACAATGGATTTGTTAAGTTCAGCTTAACTGAGAATTTAATCATTTTATTTCGGGTTAGCTTTAAAATAGCTAAGGTTATCTTTAATTGCAGCGGAGTGTGATTCTCGTGTCCAGTTCAGATTATTTGGCGGTAGTTGCTTTGTTATTACTTTGTGAGTAAAGTGGAACCACGTGTTGGTCAGTAACTCTAAGTAAGATCAATCTTAAAGGCAAATGCTTGTGTGATTATAACGTATCGTCTTGAAAAGATTTTGAATATACCAACTTTTCTTTATGTTCAACCCACGTGGCGTGTACTTTGTGAGACCAGTACCACGTGCTTATATAACTGTTTGACCCATCAGGTTAGTAGTAAGACGTTAGTAACCAGTTCGAGGTTTTTCTTTTGTAATTTGCTTTTCGATCGAATGTATTTTTATTATCTAAATTATTGTGGAGTTATACGCTTTCTGTAAACCAAGTTGACCACGTGGAGCATGTGGTGTAATCACCAAAGTAGCCATCAGCTATTCTTCTTGGGAAGATTTCACAAAGATTTAATGTGAATTTAGTATACCAGTGTGTGGTAATTACATGACGGACAGGATTGTGCTTCGAACGGAAATTCTTTGGGTAAAAATTTGAATCTGTTTGTAGTGATTAACTTTCTCTTGCATGCCTTTCAATGTTCTTTGTGTGTTGTTTTATGAATGCAGTGTTGTATCCAGTCTCCCAATCTTGACTCCATATTTTATGTGTTCCGTAATATTCCAATCTCACAGTCTCACAATCGTAAATAAGGCACCAGCTCAGTTATAACTCACGTATAATATGCTGAAATTTCAATGAACAATCTTTAAAATAAATTTGCAAATATAAACTGATTTCTTTCTTTTTATTTAAATTCTCCTTTTATATAGATATATTACCGGTTGTTGTATGACTGTAAAAGATTATAATCAATGTTAGTCAGATTGGTAATGTGGTAAACCTAGACTAGTTACCTGCTGAAACAGTGGCCCAGTAAACGCACGGTTAACCTCCCAAGACAGCTCACAGTTTTAAACCGCTTTCATGGTCTAATTAGCACCCGATTTCAGCATACCAAATTCAAGTCACAATCTTACGCTATTCAGCAAAGCAAATTAGAGTTACAATCTTTCACATGGCGACCCTGTTCTGTGATTCCGCTAGACTCTGGAATCTCTGAGACGTTAGATTGCAAGCGTTGAATAATCTTAATTTTTTCCCCTACAGCGCTCAAACAACTTTTGCGTTGTTTCCGAGCAGACGTTCAAAAGATTCACGGCGTTGTTGATCGGCGTTGCGTTGTTTGTCTTGTTTTGTTTTCTATATTTGTGTGTTTTATATGTGTGTGTGTGTGTGTGTTTTTTTTTTCTCTCGCTTGTAAATTCCACTGTTTCGATCTAAGATAAAAATTTGTTTTGCGTGTGAAAAAGTGCGTACTAGGTTGAGTATCTTTCGTGTGACTGTCGTAAATTTTGGGGGACACATTTATTGTGATTAGTGTGTTGCGTACTGGGTGTAAACTGCACTAATGCTGACACGTAACCAAGCTAAAAGTAAGGGGTCCGACAACTTAAGCAACATGGACCAAGGGGATAATTTGATTTCCAATATTAACGCGTCGGGCGGTTCCGAAAATGCAATGGGGAACACTTCAGACGAAATGCAAAACAGCACGAACGGGCTCACATCAGAGCCAGAAATTAATTCGCGTCCATCCAACCAAATTGATTTGGCGGAACTCATGAAAGCCTTATTGCAACAAAATAAAGAATCATTTGAAAAATCATTCCGAGAACAAAAAGAATCATCAGAAAAATCGTTCCGAGAACAAAAAGAATCATCAGAAAAATCGATCCGCGAGCTAGGCGAACAAATGACGTCATCCAACAAATCGATCCGCGAGCTAGGCGAACAAATAGACGAAAAACTAATCCAGCAGACAAATAAAGTCGACAAGTCGATGCAGAGAGTGTCCGATGATATCTCACAAAGAATAAACGATCTGGCAAGTGAAATAAAAAGTGACATTATGAAAGAATTAGGCCGTACATTTGAACAAATCGATGGTCGTCTGCAAGCCTTAGAACAGAGTAAGCGGAGTGGCGAGGCCAAATCTAAAGAAAGCGAAGAACGGCTACTTAGGAATTTCCAAGAGCTGAGAGAACAATGCCAAAGAGATCGCCAGCAGGTACTCTCGAGGGTCCAAGAGGCTGAAACGCCTTGTCCCACGGCCGTTAGGAACACAATAGCGGACAACAGTTTAGCGATCCACGCGTTGGAACAGGAGGTCGAACAATTGAAGCAGACTGGGGCGGAGGACAAGAAACAAATAGATGAGAAGATCGCGGCATTAGCGGACATTGTAGGCACGATGAAGCTGACGGAAAGCGAGAACAATATCACACAGGTAGCGGCCGCAGAGACCGAAGAAGTGCGTTCGCTTCTTAAATTCCAGAAGGGACAGTTTGAAGTGAACAGACAGCACAAAGCTGTAACAGGCGATTTACAAGAACGCGTGGCGCATCTGGAAAACCGCATGGCGTGTGATTCCGAACTCGCCAATAGCAATAAAAATAGCCGTACGAACAGTGCAGAGAGGGACTCCGGCCACGAGGGAGATTTTGACGACAGGGAAGAATGTAATTTAAGGGGCAGACATGAGACAAATAGAAACATTCAAGGGCCTCGCCAGGAGGAAATGCGGGGATTTGATTTCAAACATTTCCTTACGGTAAGAAAATTTGAGATATTCCGAAATTCTCAAAAAGGCATACATCCACGAGCATGGCTCGAGCAATTTGAGTTCTGTCTTCCTCCCGACTGGGCAAGTTCACATAAAATAGAATATATGTGTGGCTATTTGGAAGGCGAACCGGCGAGTCGTATGAGGTCGGCAGCGCGTCACTGCAACTCCACTCGGGAGTTTCGACAAGCTTTTCTCTCCGCCTATTGGTCGGAAGCGGCACAAGATAGGGTCAAACATGGCATAATTATGCTGCCAAATTTGAACCAGTCTGGTTTCGGCAGCCCTGCACGCCTATTCGACCACATGCTGCAGGCAAATCAATTTTTATACGACCCATACGGACCTGCGGAACTAATTAGGATATGCATCACCAAATTGCCGATGCACTTGCGGCACGTCATTCTTGCGGGACGATGCAAAGAGGACGTGGAAACGTTTAAAACGCTTCTCCAAGAGATGGAATACAATACAGCAGAATGTCCGCCTAATCAGGCACAAAGTTATTACGGGGCACAGCAGCGCGATCGCAGTCGTGGCCGTATTACTAATCAACGGCGTGACTGGTCGTCGCGACGCGAACGAAACAATAATCGGGACAGGCCGTATAGAAACTGGGGTAACAGTCGCGAACACAGGTGGAGCAACAGAAATGATCGAGGACGTGGACAGAATCGTGAACGGAACAGTTACGGCAACCAGAATCGATACTACGGTGAACACGGTGGGAATAGGACTATAGGCGGAGCACCTCATGATGTTGAAATTCGGCCAGCTAACCCTAGACATAATCCAGCAAATGGAAATGAACAAAACCGGCAATGACAAACGATCAGCGCAGAAGGCGCCCAATCGGAACCAATGAACGACATGGCAAAGGAGTGCATACGGTATATAGAGAGGGAAGATATTAGAGAGGATCTGTTGCAAGAAACTACGAGTGCTAAAATTTCGGGAATAAATCCAGTCGTGACAGTTGCAGTAAACGAAATATGTTTTAAGTGTATCATTGACACTGGAAGCCCTTTCTCGATAGTGAGCGAGGCAGCATTTCAAAAATGCGAAGGGACTGGGACTTGGCCCGTTTTTCAAGTGCGAGGAATAAAGGTGAAGGGCGCAATCTACGGTAAGAGCGTAGAAATCCGAAGGCAGACTCGGCTTAATTTTACCTGCCAGGGAAGAGAGTTTGAGTACAATTTCTATGTGCTCCCAATGCTGAATGTGGCAATGATTTTAGGCAATGACTTCATGAATACCCACCATGCGGTAATTGACATGGGTGGAGGAGTAATGACAGTTCAAGTTGGGGATCAGCAAATTAATTTAGTATTTGATGAATGCATATTACGTGCCGAATCAGAAATTAGTTGCCTAAAATTTCAAGCTCAAACCGAGTCGCAACCCAAACTGGAGCTACTCGTGAACTATGTAAGTGAGTCGTGCTCTATGTCTGGTGAGCAGGGGAAAGATGTTGCTTTTGCTGATGCACTGAGAAAGAGCATCGCGGGTGTCAGAACCACGGACAGGGAAAAGGAGAAATTGTATTGCCTACTTAGGAATCATGAACGGGTATTTTCTGAGACTCCGGGGGCCATTAAGGGTTTTATGTACCAATTCAGAGTACGTGACCATCAGAAGTTTTCTGTTAGACCATACCCTATTCCCGTGGCGTATAAAGCACAGGTGGAGGAGGAAATAAACAAGATGTTAGAACAAGGAATAATTGAGCGGGCAGTAAGCTCGTACAACTCACCTTTGCTTGTCGTGCCAAAACGCGACAACTCAGTTCGTTTGGTGCTAGACTCGAGACAGATAAACACAATTATCATGTCGGAAACGGACAGGCCTGAGAGCCTTGAGGAACTCTTACAACGTTTCCACGGGGTAAAGGTACTATCATCTGTCGACCTCCGTTCGAGTTTTTGGCAAATCGTGCTACACCCATCTTGCAGATTATATACAGCGTTCCTGTGTTACGGAAATTGTTTCCAATTCCGGCGTCTCCCGTTCGGACTAAACGTCTCATCAGCTGCTTTTATAAGGGGATTAAATAGCATTTTACCTGATGATTTGAAACAGCGAGTGACAATTTACGTGGATGACATATTAATTGCGGAAAAGTCGTGGGAGGACCATAATGACGTTCTGAACAGACTACTGGATGTTTTTGAGAAGGCAGGTGTAACAGTCAACTTAGATAAGTCACAGTTCGGACGAGAGAACATAAAATTCTTAGGCCATATTGTCTCAGCAAATGGAATACAACCTGACCCGGAGAAAATTGCGGCGATAGCGGAGTGTGCAATGCCGACAAATAAAAAACAGTTGCGAGCATTCTTAGGCCTGTGTAATTTTTATAAGCGATTTATAAATTTTAGTGTACTTGGTACACCCCGTCTATGTGGCCTAACAGGGAAGAACGCTTTGTGGGTCTGGGATCAAGAGGCACAGGATGAATTTTATAAATTAAAAAAGGCATTGGTAGAGGCTCCCATCCTCGTGCATCCCGACCTGACACAAGAATTCTGTTTAATGACGGACAGTTCCTTGTCAGGATTAGGTGCGGTACTGTTTCAAACGGAAGGAAATGATGATATTACAACTTGGAAAACAATCTCGTTTGGGAGCAGGGTACTCTCACGATGTGAAAAAAAAATATTCCGTGACGGAACTCGAAGCACTCGCGATAGTTTGGGCATTCTCAAAATTTAGGTATTTTTTATTTGGAAGGACCACCAAGGTGTACACTGACCATCGTGCACTCCAATTTCTGATGAGCACAAAAATCACGCATGGGAGACTAGGACGCTGGGCACTATACCTACAGGAATATAACTTCACTGTAGAATACATTCCTGGACAGAAAAATGTAATTGCTGACGCTTTATCGCGCATTCCTATAGGTTTGGTTCACACAGAAGAAAGGGAACTCGGTGAAAATAATTTTAGCATCCTATACTTACAGAATGTAGCGTTCGAGAATTTTGTTACCACCTCTTTAGGGAGTATAGCGGACGAACAGGATAAGGACGCAGTATTGAAAGATATAAAGAAGAAGTGGGAGGACAAGGAGAATGTAGGAATACGCCAGTACTACTTAGTCCGCAACAGAATATTATTCAAGAAACGAGCCCCCGACGACTCCAGATGGGTGTTGGTGATTCCGGAGGAACTCGTAAACAAAATTATATGGTACATACACTTGAGTTATGGTCACTTCGGAGCACAGAAATGTTGTGAAAAACTGAAAGAGACATGCTATTTTAATAACATGCTACGGCGTATTCGTGGTGTACTTAGAGTGTGCGGACCTTGTCAGCGAGCAAAGGCGGCCACAGTGACCTATGCTGCATCTTTGTACCCGATAATACCTAGCAAACTTTGTGACCTCGCGGCCGTGGATCTATTTGGGCCACTAATACGATCTAAATCAGGTTTTGCATATGTTTTCGTAGCGGTAGAGCTAACCTCCAAGTTTGTGTCTGACTCCGTTGAAGCGAGCCACAGGAAGGGCAGTGGCAACTGCATTTGCAAAGCAGTTTCTGCATGAAGTTGGGAGCGTGAAAAGAGTTATCTCGGATAATGGACCACAATTTAGATCGCAATACTGGCAGCGGATGCTTCGAAGAAGAAGAATTAAACCTATATATATATCTCTGTTTCACCCCAGCTCGAACCCCAGTGAGCGTATTATGCGTGAATTAGGAAAATTATGTAGGTTATACTGCAGTCGTGATCACCGATCGTGGGACATACACCTAAAAGGGTTTCAGAATATAATTAATGAGTTGCCTAATACGTCAACAAAGCTTCCGCCAATCACTGTGCTAAAAAACAAGGAGCCCCCAAGCAAAATCAAAGAGGTGGTGCCTTGGCCACTAGAGCCGAGACTACGCCGGAACGCAATTGTTGACTTAGCTTTACGCAACATCAAGCGTGCAGCAGAAGCCAGAGTTAAGGCGTATAAGAAACACGTGAGAAAAACAGTGTTTCATGTAGGACAAAAAGTTCTTATCAGATCACACAAGCTGTCTAACAAACGGTCAGGTGTCTGCAAGAAATTTTTTAATCTCTTTAGCGGCCCGTATCGGATAAGGAGGATTCCCCATGAAAACGCCATAGAAGTGGAAACTCTTCGATCGAAGAAATCAAAAGGGCTACACCATGTGTCAAACGTAAAACCATACATTGAGTAGAAAGGACAGTGAGAAGTAGAGAGGACGGTGAGGAGAGAGAATTGATTAGTTTAAATTTATGGCGTAGGCATTTTGAATAATATGATGGTAAATATAGTGATAAAGATATTTTTATGTGATTGATTGAAGTGATGTTGTTAATTTGTTTTCTTTCCTTGTGCAATTAGGATTTAGTTTGATTCAAACGTAAAGATAAAAGGTTTCCTTGTGAACGAGTGAAATGCTTTTTTTTGTGTGAGTAAATTGAAAAGGAGTCGCTCCTGAGAGAAGCACGATCGTTGCTGAATTAGTGCAAGAACTCAGGGGAATATCCGATCTGTGGGTATTATGGGTCTGGCAAACCCAGGTCCCCAGCTGTTAGTAGCCGTGTTTCCGATTTTCTGCTTTCAGTGCTACTATCTATTACTATTCTATATCTGTCTGTATAAATGAGGATCTCTTACTATAGTATGCGTGCTGTATGAATATTTTAAGATAGGAGAACTCTGAGAAAGGAATGAGTAAGTTTAGAATCTTGAAAACAGGATGCGATAATACGATTGTTTAACCATTGGCTTCCCAATATGCGATGATATGTTAATATTGATGATATATGTCTTTTTTTTTTGTTCTTTATAGCTGAGTTCGTAAAGTGCTGTCTGTGGATTTCGTAAGTAGATTGATTCCCCTCAAGGTGAAAGAAGAATTGTGGTTTGAGTAATTTACGTGGCTCTGAAATATTATTGTGGTAGTCAAATACGAGCAGTTTTTCAGCAAATGGAGAATGGAACGGAAATATGGATCCTTTTTGTAGTCTTGATTGATGTTGAGCCAAAGCCCGAAAAATTATTCTGCGTGAATACTTGTCCTAGAAAAGCGACGTTTATGTGTTTTGCTGATGCTGTGAGCATTACAGCCTACTGTTTTCGCTGGTGCGGGATGCACTGCAGCCTATATGATTTGTACTGAGGAAGTTTCCCTCTTGAAGGTAGAGGATGATTAAATAATTTTGATTATGGGAACGAAGGAAAGCTTGGTTTAAGGTAATAAGGATGAAGCAAAATATTTGTCATTTAAACTACAGGAGGATTCGGATCTTTTGTGTCTGTTGTAAGTTCAATATGTTAAGATGATACTGTTTTACAGAATAGAGGTGACCACAATTTTGCCATTCATGAGAAATGAATCCAGAATAACCACCACAGAGAAATAACTGATTTGAAGGCGAAAGGTAACGTAAAGAAGGAACGAAATCGAAGCAAAATGGGTAAGAGAATGTAATATAACCTGTATAATGCAAATAATTTAACCTTCTCAGAGCCATCTGTGTGATTAATTCTTGTAATAACATAATTTTAGATGAAATTTTCTTACTGTTTTATGTGTGAATCTATGAGTATGATAAATGTATAATTGCGAGTCTCTTTTCAGGTGTTCGAACTGGTATAAATGTTTTTGCGTGTAAATAACCATTGTTCTTTTTACTGTGTATGTTTAAGGAAAGTTTCTCCATTTATCATGTGACAAGACGTATGCCGCGAGCGTCAAGAAGAGTACGAAGTATAAAAAAATGTTGTAGTGGTGTAAACACTTTGTTGAAGTACCATTGAAGTGGCTTATGGGATTAATTAGTAGTGGATAGAAGTAGAATTTTGAGTAATGCATGTTTATGGGTAGTTAGTTTGTAGAATAGACAACAGGTGTGCATGTGTGTGTGTAAATAACATGTGAACCCCATGCTCTCCTAACCTATACTTGCGCAAGGCATAACCCTATTCATTTTAGTGAATTAATAAGTGGCATTTGATTTATTAAAACACAAGTGAACCACATTAGTGATGTGGATTTAAATATTGTATTGTCAGTTCATTTAATTTTTATTTTTACATTGTAAAGTCATTTCACTTTTATTTTTTATATTGTCAAGTCATTTAACTTTTAATTTTATATTGTCGATTCATCTAACTTTGTTCTTAAAAATTGTGAAAGACAATACTAAGTGATATTATGTATGACATTGTGTAATCACATAAGGATGATGAAAAATTTCTGTGAATGCAGTTGAGAACGTGAAAGCGAACCGGCAAAACTCTTAAGAGACAGCGGGAGCAGCCAGCTAGTTGTAAACTGGCGGGTTTCCCAGCGGGACACGCTGTCAGCCAGGCCACTTCGGGAGCGCGGCCGACAACAAAAGGACGCGGGAAACACTTTCCCTTGCACCTGTAGCTAATGGGCGGCCGCCCCGCGCGACCCTTCCTGAAGGGAATGACCTGAGATGGGCGAGCGGTCCACCGCGCGGAAATCCATCTCCTGGCAACGCACCTCACGCACGCGACCGTGACGAGACGGCCGCGGTGTAACAACACAAAGGGCGTGGAGCCTTTTGACAGGTACTGTCCAAAGAAACTTGCAGACGTCAACGACGCCTATCGACATTTCCTGACGGATGCCTACTGTCAAGCGACAGTAATTCATGGTTAGATGTTCTCTGGTCGCTAAGGGTGACACGAAGAAGAGCCATTGAAGTGTCATCCTTGCCCAGGAATATCAACCTGGCATGTCAATCGAGGATACTGCACGAATTTGACAATACAAACATGGAACAAAATCGAGATGTACGTGACACAAGAGAAACTTCATGAGAGGGCAGAGACGGCGGGATCGCACGCAACAGATGGACAAAAATCCCTACTGACAGCTGCGGCGACGAACCCCCTCCCCCTCCCCTTATATTGTGCCACGGAACAGTGGAACTAGTGAGTGTATAAGTGAACAGTGATTATACGGTTCTTAGTTCAATGCATATACGTGTGTTTCTGTCACAGAAACTTTGACTCGTGTGTTTTGCAGGGACTCGATTTATTGATGTTTATTAAACTCTGACTCTTGTATTTTGCAGGTGTTCTATATTTTTGTTTTGTTTTAAAACTTTGACTCTTGTATTTTGCAGGTGTTTTATTTATTAGTGTTTTGTTTTAGATGTTGACTATTGTACTGTTTTATTGATCAATGTTTGTTCTTGTGTTAGGTATTAGATCTGTGATATTTTGTTTCGAAAATTCATTGCTGTGGCACTGCTTCCTTTATGAGTCAGATAGCTATTCATTCTCATTGGACTGTGATCGATTAGCCTTTGCATGGGGCATATTTATTGTGAGGAACCTCTTAAGGGTAACAATCACACAATTATTGTACTTTCAGTATAATGACACAGTGCTCATTGTTTGCTAACTAACTGAAATATTGTAGAGTGATTAAATTAGTGCCACATAGTTAGGTTAATCCTACAGATTATTAGTTTTATAAGATATAGAATTTTTTTGCGATAACCACTTAGTAAAACATGTTTTTTTTGTCGATTTTTTGCTTTTGCGAATTGTGCATTGTAATGTTCTACTTTATGATACTGATGTTATTTGATGTTCTTTTTTTTAATTGCTGTGGCACCTTTGCTATTTTCATAAATTTTGCCTGTTAATAAACAGTCATAAATTTGCCTGTGATCAGTTGGCTCTTGCAATGAGCAAATACTGGTGAACTCCATAAGGGTAACAACCAGAAATTGTTTTCATATTAATGACACAGGAACCATTGTTTTTACTTGCTGACCGATTTAGGTCTACATGATCTTTTAAATAGGTGTCACAGATTGTGTGTTTTTATTTTTCTCTCTTTGAAATTGGTAGATTGTAAAGATGTTTGAAATTATTGTGTTTTAGCAAGTAGCTGGTGACCTTTTGCCTTTTTCTTTACACTTTTGGTTTAAGTAGGGTGTGAGAAGCCTGCTTGGGAATGTCCTAGCATGACCAAAAAATTCCCTGCACAGTCTTTTCCCGGAGCGTTGGGGTTATGAAAGGTCTCTGTTGGATTCCTTTCATGTTTAATTTCTCAAATTTGTTGTCTTTTAAGGAATAAATTCCTCTTCTAAATTTACTGTGGCGTTTCTGACTATCTGGGAGGAGACTGAGTAGTGGAACGTGTTACTTTTACATGTAAACAAGAACGATCTCTCACACTACTACACTTTAAAGCACAGTTTATATGTAATTCTTATATGTAATTCATGTCACACAGTCTCATACGGAACCTACATCCGCTTTCTTTTATATACTGTGTATGATAAGATACTGTCATCCCCCTTCCCTTCTGTGTGAGAGGATGAATGATCAAATGTGTTTGTAGCTGCATGCTTGAGGGTAGCAGACAAGGCTGTCTGCTAGAGAACAGTAGGACCAACGTTGAAACAGGTAGCTACGGTTCCTAAAAGCAGAGAGGTTTCCATTCTTAGTATGGTCCGGTCCGTCCCCTGTCATGTTGGTATAGGAAGCTGCCCCTCTGGCGCCTTCCGTTGGTCTTTGTGAGCGACTCTCGGGAGCACGCTGGGTAGTTCAGTGGGAGTCTGGCAGTTGGAGAGTTGCAGCCGAGCGTCTGAAGTGGTAAGATCTCCGGCTAAGCGCGTGTCTGTTAAGTCCATAGGACAATGGATTTGTTAAGTTCAGCTTAACTGAGAATTTAATCATTTTATTTCGGGTTAGCTTTAAAATAGCTAAGGTTATCTTTAATTGCAGCGGAGTGTGATTCTCGTGTCCAGTTCAGATTATTTGGCGGTAGTTGCTTTGTTATTACTTTGTGAGTAAAGTGGAACCACGTGTTGGTCAGTAACTCTAAGTAAGATCAATCTTAAAGGCAAATGCTTGTGTGATTATAACGTATCGTCTTGAAAAGATTTTGAATATACCAACTTTTCTTTATGTTCAACCCACGTGGCGTGTACTTTGTGAGACCAGTACCACGTGCTTATATAACTGTTTGACCCATCAGGTTAGTAGTAAGACGTTAGTAACCAGTTCGAGGTTTTTCTTTTGTAATTTGCTTTTCGATCGAATGTATTTTTATTATCTAAATTATTGTGGAGTTATACGCTTTCTGTAAACCAAGTTGACCACGTGGAGCATGTGGTGTAATCACCAAAGTAGCCATCAGCTATTCTTCTTGGGAAGATTTCACAAAGATTTAATGTGAATTTAGTATACCAGTGTGTGGTAATTACATGACGGACAGGATTGTGCTTCGAACGGAAATTCTTTGGGTAAAAATTTGAATCTGTTTGTAGTGATTAACTTTCTCTTGCATGCCTTTCAATGTTCTTTGTGTGTTGTTTTATGAATGCAGTGTTGTATCCAGTCTCCCAATCTTGACTCCATATTTTATGTGTTCCGTAATATTCCAATCTCACAGTCTCACAATCGTAAATAAGGCACCAGCTCAGTTATAACTCACGTATAATATGCTGAAATTTCAATGAACAATCTTTAAAATAAATTTGCAAATATAAACTGATTTCTTTCTTTTTATTTAAATTCTCCTTTTATATAGATATATTACCGGTTGTTGTATGACTGTAAAAGATTATAATCAATGTTAGTCTGATTGGTAAGGTGGTAAACCTAGACTAGTTAACTGCTGAAACAGTGGCTCAGTAAACGCTCGGTTAACCTCCCAAGACAGCTCACAGTTTTAAACCGCTTTCATGGTCTAATTAGCACCCGATTTCAGCATACCAAATTCAAGTCACAATCTTACGCTATTCAGCAAAGCAAATTAGAGTTACAATCTTTCAAACTTGATACCTGTTCTTGAGAAAAAGAGGGTCTTAACAGTACGACATACAGACGGAGGACAAAGTTATCCTATAAAGTTCTGTTTTCACCGCCCGCATCTCGTGGTCGTGCGGTAGCGTTCTCGCTTCCCCCGCCCGGGTTCCCGGGTTCGATTCCCGGCGGGGTCAGGGATTTTCTCTGCCTCGTGATGGCTGGGTGTTGTGTGCTGTCCTTAGGTTAGTTAGGTTTAAGTAGTTCTAAGTTCTAGGGGACTGAAGACCATAGATGTTAAGGCCCATAGTGCTCAGAGCCATTTGAACCATTTGAACCTGTTTTCACCGATTGAGGTACAGAACCCAAAAAATTGGCCGTGTCCGTTCCTGAAGACCGGAGTTTTCTTGAAGCGATTAAGCGAAAAGCCAAAATATTTAAAACTGGACTGGACGGCCAAAAGAGGTTCTGAACCGCCACAAGGTTTGATCGTGATCAGACAACAGTTGGACGACCGTCACGAGGACTTTCAAGACATGACAGTTGAATACGGAAAGTCACCGGCTTTATTTGACAGTCCAAATGAAAATCTGATATTTTAATGAAACACACCCCAAATACACGTAATCAATAAAACCCGTAAAACAGCAGTTGTGGGATATATGCATTTCTCTTCCTTGCAGGTGGTTTCCCAAATTCCGTATCTCTGTGCTATTGCGGTTGCCATTACGTATTGTGCATACAACTGTAATAAGCGATTAATTAAAATGTACGGCACATATCAATGTAGTCGTGACTGATTGATTGACTAATTGCAGATCACCGTCTACCGCCGCATGATGTCGACAGCAGGAAGCGCTATCTGATTCTCCGATGAGCATCTACCGGGGACCGTTGATGGGACGGTTCTCTGACGTCATACTTTGAGAGGACACGGAGTTGCTTTCTCGAGTGCACGAACAACCAGCCACTTGTTGTCGAAGCTTCACGTCAGTCCGCAGTTATGTCTCTCAGACTCTAGAGCTGCTAATGCATTACGTGTTGTTTGCCGAACGTCAAAACTGAAATCCCTCTGTCTGTGTGCATTAGCGGCTCCGAGCGTCTCTGCTGAACTTTAGTAACTGCCCCATTCATCTCGAACGATCTGCGTCCATAGTGTAGCGTCACTCTCCAAACTTCCAGAGGTCTCTTTGCACCGAGTTACTGTAAAGTGTAAAACTTGAGTAATGGAATCGAAAAGTGCTGATGGAATTTCGTTAGGAAACGAGACATTGAAGGCAGTAAACGGACTATTTTATGAAACAAAATAATTGATCATGGAACAATAAAGAGGATATAAACAGCAAGTTCGAAAACCACAAAAAAAGTTCGTAAAATGACAGGTAATATAACTCCTAATGTAAATTTGAGTGGTAGAAGTCATTTCGGAAGGGATTTGTCTGGAGTGAAACTAGGATGATATCAATTACATGCGAAAAAAGAACATAAGTTATCAAAATGTAGTTCTACAGGAGAATTGTGAAAATTAGATGCGAACTAGCAATGAGGTATTAATGTAGGGGTGTGGGATCGTAATCAGGATAAAAGAAAATGGCGACACGACGTGACTAGAATAGGGATGAGATGATACAAACGTCCTGAGGCATCAGGCAGTAGTCACTTTAGGTATGGAGGGAAATATATGAAAGCAAAGCAATCTAGGGACTGGACTGTAATAAGCAGGTTCAAGTTGATACATGTTTCAATATTTATCAACAGATGAAGAGGCTTGCACAAAGTACATTTGCGTAGCGAAGTGCGTTAACCTGCAACAACAACTACAAGAACAACAACAAGAATAGCAATAACAAATAAATGACTAAAATGATAATTACTGTGCTGGTCATCACAAGAAAATGGTATATGTTTCAGTATTTACGAAGAGATGAATCTGCTTGCACAAAGTAAATTTGCGTATATGTATGCATCAACCTGGAACAACAGCAACACAATCAAGTGGCCATGCAGATGATTATTGTTTGGTCCCCCAGAAGAATTCATTGTGTGTGAATGGACGAAGCTCATAGGGGGAGTCGGAGTCACTCGCCGCCTGCTGCAATCTGTTTGTCTACACACAGCTCAGGTAGGAACGGTTCCTGACTCCCCACGTGACTGCTGACAACGGCCAGCAAGTCGTTCGTCCACTGTACGAGTAGGCGAGGCCTGCGGATTTTGCAGAATCTAGACACGAAGGAATTACAGACACTGGCTGCGAGCAGGCATTGGCTGAAATCAATGGGGAAGTTGGAAGTTTGTGTCGCCCCGGTATTCAGACCCTATTACTGTGCAAATGCTCTGAGCGCTGTGTCATCCGGGCACATTTGTCATCGCAGCTGGACAGATTACGCTAACACGCCCTCCATTAGACACAATTTCTCAGTTTATCCCCGCACTACTAATGTAGTGCCATTTGTCCATTATCCTCATTACTCGCAGCATTTCGCCGACCACCTTAGGAGTTCGAGTCTGGTGTGCATCCGCACTGAAGAGATCACTGGCCTTCTCGCCTTAATTATATTTCCGAAAGAACAGACAGCACGTGTACAGAGTGATTCAAAAATAACTGTACACACTTCGTGGGTGTAATACATGCATCAAAATAAGTGTAAAATGTCAAATAAGATGTCGTTTGAATCTCCTTTCCGAGATATTCAGTATGGCAGGGATCACAAGTGCAACACTAAAAATTACTAAACTCCGCCCGTACAGGGCATGAAGAACCGACAGTACCGACCGACCGCCGTGTCATCCTCAGACCACAGGCGTCACTGGATGCGGATATGGACAGGCATGTGGTCAGCACATCGCTCTTCTAGCTGTATATAAGTTTAGTTCGCCTCACGAGGGCTGAGTGCACTCCGCTTGCCAACAGCGCTCGGCAGACCGAATGGTCACCCGTCCAAGTGCTAGCCGAGCCCGACAGCGCTTAACTTCCGTGATCTGACGGGAACCGGTGTTACCACAGCGGCTAGGCCGTTGGCACAAGTGCAACATTAAATTAATTCTTTTCAGAATGCAACGGCACGGATGGACCCGAAATTGGAGACACTTATGTACTGTACATTTTTGCACAACGTGTTCAAAATGACGTCCATGTAGACGAAGACAGTGATATGCCCGACGTCTTACCGGTCTAGGAATTTTGCAGTCTCGGTTCATCTCATTCTGCACCGCTATTTCCAATTCGCCGCTGTAGTTGTGCTACATTCTCAATTGCAGCATGCATGAGCTCCATGAGACGGCGCCAAAGGTGAAAGCCCCCGGGGGGGGGGGGGGGGGGGTAAAGATCAGGCGTGCCAAGCAAACTGCTCCCGTTCGACCTGTCCACTTCCTGGGATAAACAACATGGAGGTACTCTCTCTTGCCTCCCAGCCTGAAATGTGTAGGAGCACCGTCTCATTTTCCAATAACTATCGGTACACTCTGCCTGTCGCACGCTGTGGAATAACATGATGTCCGAGTAACTACTTGTCCACCATACTACACGGAATGTTCACAGGAAAACGATGTTGATATTCTCTTGCTGCAGTTGCGCGAGGATTGTCATACACCCACACGTGCATGTTATGAGAGTTCACTACGCCTGTACGAGTAAATAGCACCCGATAAACAAACAGTGATTCAGTAGCATAGCGCTCGACTAACCACTATCAGAAATTCTGACGTCCAGCGTCATCTGCATGCGACAGCTCCTGTACCTTCTACAGGTGAAAAGGTGGCATTGCTGTCTCCCTAGCAGGCGCCACAGAATTGATTGAGGAACCCCAATAGTGGCACTTATACGGTGGGTAGTTAACCGTCGGGTCTTCGTCTGCCATTTCCAGGATCTTCTACACACCTATGATGTAACACCTACCACAAATGACATTAAGTATCATAACTCGAAAATAAAGCAATTTCAGACAAAACTTTATTTGAGTCTTCAGTCTTATTTTGATGCATACTTAACGCCCACGACGTGTGTACAGTTACTGTACATTTGCAGAATCCGTTACTGTATACTCGCAGAATCCGTGAGCCGTCGCTAAAATCCGCTCGTGTGTGGCCAGCTAATCTGTGGCGATATGAGTCACCGAAAAACAGCCGATTGCGCCGTGCAGCTCCCCGGTGTCGACTTGACGTCCTTAAGTCGAATACTTGTCGCCTCCAACGCGTGTGCAATCTGTGTCTTTACGATAGTGAAGACCCACAATAAACAGTGTTGACCACGGAGAGCCGAACTCTAGCGTAATCCCCAATATCCTACGGCGCATATGTAACGCGTGTGTTATGATCCCACGTGGAAAGCCTGTTAACTCGCGACGTGCTGTCGTGTTCACAAGATACGTACAGGGTATGGACGAAAATATAGTTAACACCGCGAGAAATTGATTCTTGGACATAAATGCAGATGACAGCTATGCCAGCAGATTCCGCTACTGTGTCTGACCACGAATGGCACCCGTGCATTGTCCTCGATATCTTGCAAGTGACAGTCGAAATCAGAACAATGTTCTTTGTAGCTGTGAGTGTATTACGTAGGAGATAACTGTATTCGGACGAGGTGCTCCTATGGTGAGTCTTTCCGTAACCGTGGTAGCCGATGTATGTGGTCCTTCAGGAGGCACCATATCTAAGATTTATACGGGCATACAAGGAATGCGGACAAATATCATCCATTGAGTGAGAACGCAGACCAAAGTCTTTGTCGAGTGATCGTGACGCATATGCCATCAACAGGAGAACTTATCCGCGAACCCATAGAATCGGGACTACGAGGCAACGGCAGAAAATCATTGGGTCGGATGAGTCTTATTCCTCACTGTTTCCAAGTTGTGACCGAACTTGCACCCCAGAAGCGAAACACTGTGCAGCAGCCGTATCGTGGTATTCCATGGGTCCCATGCTGGAAGTCGACATTACTGCTAAGGACTGACCATTTTGGCTGACCGAGCGAGGTGGCGCAGTGGTTAGCACACTGGTTCCTTTCAAAGGGCGCGGGCGACTTCCTCCCCCATCCTCTCCCAATCTGATGAGACCATTGACCTCGCTGTCTGGTCTCCTCCCCCAAAACAGCCCAACCCCTTTTGTCTGATCAGGCCCATCCCGTCTTGCAATGTTTGTTTCCCACCGGTGATGCCATGTTCCCAGACGACATGACGTCTGTTCACGCACCTTGCATCAGCACTGGTTTTTGGGCACGAGTACGAATGCCCTCCACAGCCGCTAGAACTCAGTATTACTGATCCTATATGGTCTGCTTTGGAGACAATGGTGCGTGTTCGCTATTCACCTCCATCGTCTTCTATCTGAACGTTATTATTTTGGAAGAAGAATGAAGTAAGATACCACTGAAAACCCTACTAGACCTGCATTTATCCATTCCGATATGAATGGAAACTGTTCTGCATGCCAAAGCTTTTCCTACACCTTATCAGGCGAGGCAGTGTGTTATGTTTTTGGTGTTCCCATATTTTCGCCCAATCCCTGATCTGTTACATAGTCGTCAGATATCGTGATCATACTCGCGTCTTACCCTTCATAAAGACAAAATATTCGAGTGACATACACGGTACACTCCTAAGATGAAAATCGTCGACGAATTTTGACCTCTTAGTATAAAATGCAATTGTTTTGTTCGAAATCTCTGTTAGAGCATACTACTCACTTACTCAGTTGACACCAAATTTGATAAACATACGCTACATACCGCTTATCTATCCACAATCTTTGTTTTTACGGAGAAACTGTAAGTTTTATGTACCAGTAACTGTACCTGATGAAATACCTGAGTGATTCTATAACGACGGCGGGAAGAGCTTGATCACCTGCTACCAGTAGTTTATCATATGTCGTTTGACCAACGATGGAACCTAATGATTCGAAACGATTTCATGATAGATCGAAAAACAGATAGATATAATTTTCGGCCTACGCAGCACATTGTATCTTCGTACATTATGAGTTTCCAGGAGAATGAAATGAATCTCCTGGGCTGTCTCTCTTCATTCATCACACTCTAAGCAATGTAGGCAATAGCGTTCAGGCTGATGAAACAGTTTTCTTTCCGGAAGCCACTCCAAACCATTTTGCATTTAAATTTGTGAACAAATAAGAGCCTACCTACTATATGAACAGACTTGTGACTGAATTCAAGGTATCGTGGCCGACAGTGATGAATACGTCGTTTTCAAATGAACGAACCAACAGATGAGTGAAAATGGTTCAATGAACCCTCTGCTAGGCATTTCAGTGTGAACAGCACATAGTCATGTAGTTTTCGATCACTGTAAACAGTGACAATAGCGAAACACCTTGGTGCAGTTCTTTCCTTTTAAAGCTTTTTAAGAGATAATCTCAGCTGAAGTCTACAAAACATAATGATTTTACAGTTTTCGGTAACTATGTAGGGTCCACCTGTGCTTCACAAGGAACTAAACACAGATATAGCAGTACAGTTCTTGATCTAATAGGCCGTAATGGGGTTCATTCCGATCAGAGGTCAGTAATACAGAAATTATTCGACTGTCACTGAGGATTCTGAAAATCAGTTAAATAAAAATTTATTGCGTTAATTTATTTGTGGCGAAAATATGAAGATGGTAACTGCGCTCTGCAGTTCTAATTATGTTACATTTTAAAATCAAGTGAACACATTAATATAAGCACTCTGGTATTGTGACGTTTCACTGACCTGCAGACAGTAAATTCCACAATGGTCTACTCAAGTGTCTTATTTCTGTTTCTCCATAAGTTACAGCAGTAATTTCCGACGAAGTGGTAGTGCCCAAGTCTGAGATGTCAGTGTTTTCTTCTGTTAAAAGCTGGTTCTGCATGCGCCTCCCCAGACACTCATAGAACTTCACAATGTCAGTGTAATTTCATTTATTTCTTGCTCCTATTCAGAGAGTCAGGCTTTTAAACATCAACAGCGATTCTCCTTCAACGGATTCAGTGTTCTATGAGCAATGTTTTGCCTTTCTTTAAAAAAACACCTTCATTTGCAAACATATTTTCTTTTGGGCCTAATAAATTTTAATATTAGGAGCTTGTGAGTCAAGACTAAGTTGGTAGACTATGAACCATGTAATCTCTTTTCTTCAGGTTTTGCAGATTAACATCGCAGTCAGAAACTTTCTTTACCGTCTTTAAAGCTACACATGCCATTACGAAATTCATAGTCTAATCTCCAAAGATACGCCACTTCCCAATGCAAACCACACAGCAAATCACACACTCAAGAGAACTGAAAGGCACCAGTATCACGTTCGACAAAATAGAGGTATCGTAAGCACCTTCAATAACTGTACACCCAACATACGACAACAGGCTACTCCCATGCTGTGACTAATCATGCCGAGCGACCTAAGTGGGAATGACAATATAAAGCAAATTAAAACCACGACACACTCGTTCTACAATGATCTGTCCACCGACAGCGGCACAAAAAATATCAAGGAAGCAATGACTCCAAAAGTTTATTTACGAAAGATTAAAAGCATGTCTACTCCGACCTGGATTGAAACGATACATAAGCTAAATCTTTTCTTGAAACAGAACAATAATATTTCAGGTGGCAGAACAACAATACTTCTGGCGGCCGAAGGCCGATTAGATAGCTAATGACTTTTAAGTTCATTAATGACACACACTGTGAAAGGAAAGGTCCCATGGGGTCTCAGAGCTCGACTTCCTACTGAATGAACGAAGTTTAAGTCCCGTAGCGAGGAAAACTAAGTGTGTCATATAGCCGTTTGAAAGCTAAATATAAATAAATTTAAAAGTTCATACGGCTGCCCGATGACAGTGTCCCCGTCTTCTTCGACCAGGAGGTCACAAACACTAAGTCCACAACTGGTACCTCCCGGGGTCATGAAGTCAGACCGAAACGGCAGTGATGTCGTGAAAACAGCTCTTGAGTGAGAATCCTAATTGTTAGAATCCTTGCAGAATCGGCAGCTGTTGTAGCAAACTCACTCAGAACGATACCGCCTGGTCTGGTCCGAGCTGTGCCCTAAATACCACCCAGTGCTGAGCTATGGCCTGGCCTATTTTCGATCGCGTGTCTCGCGGAATACCTCCGTGCGGCCCTCAGACTCTGTCGGCACTAGTGTTGACTCCTGGTGGACGGTCGGAGCATCGCCGTCGCTTTTCTGGAAAATTGTCCCCTGTGTGTTAGGCATCTTCGATGCACTGCTGTGGTGTTGGTTACCGAAATCCTAGGTGCTAAGCCATGGTCAAGCATTAACATCTCATGAGACTTGCTCCTCACGCTGGGAGCTGTACCAGGGAGTACTGACAGAGAATACATATAAAAATTAAGGAGAGCATGTTCCGTTTCGGTTAGTTTGGCAATCGCAACAGCTTCACAGAAATTGTCAACAAATTCCAGTGACTCTAGTAGCTTCACTGTTAAAATTCTGCAAGCACTCGTTCCAAGACGAGACAGGTAGGATGTGCCATACCATCACGTACAGTATCTGATCGAAAGTATCATATTATTGCACTGCATATATGGTGTGTCCTCCGTTCGGCATTACGATGGTTTGAACTCTGCTGTGTACGCTTTCATTGAAAAGTCTGAATGTCTGTGGAAGAATAGCGGCCCATTCCTCCTGACCTACTGACAATCGATATTGGTGTTACAGGTTCCTAACACCAATATCGATTGTCAGTACGTTATACTATGCAACTGTGTGTATGTAACTATGAAGTGGTTGTTCTTTACTAATGAAGGTCATTGAATTGTCAGAGGGAAATTTGAAGTTTGTAATATAAGTATTGTAAAAAAAGAAAATTAAAAAAATTAAAAATAATGGAATTTTATAATATATGTCTGCTCATAAAACAGAAATTGTACTTCGAATGCTGGTTCATGCGTAGGGAATTCATACCGTGTAGTATAAAAGACGTAGGGAACCCCCCTTCACTACGGAAGTTGCTTGGCGTACGATAAAAGGTGGTTTTGGCGGTCGATCTGGACGGCTACTGGGTGAGCACGTTACGCAGTCAGTGGCTAGCCGGTGTACGGTTAACATCGAGGGTGCCAAGTGAGGCATTTGAAAGCCAATTTATATTGAAATTGCCTCAGGTGTGGTTTCGGCTGTCGTATGGTGCTCTTATTATTATGGAATGGCTCTAAAACGAGAATAATACATCGGCAAGAAGAATTTATAAAGAGCATTGAACAGCAAAAAGTGTGAGACCAGATAGCCTCCAGTGCTTGCCACCACTACTGCGCCACTGCTCCGCCCACTTCAGGAACTCATATGTATGATAGTGTGGACCAGTATGTTTGTGTGAGTGTTTTTCAATAATAATTCCAGTTATATAAACATGTGTTTGAATCTTAAAATTGTCGTGATCATGAAACCACTGCAGGGTCCCTTCCTAGATGTGCAGAAACCGAGTATCCTGTTTCTAATTAATTAATGGTTTGCTTCTGTACTAAATGGGCTAAAGTTCATTGCCAAAGAGTGTAGTGTTACCGTAAAAATACCTGCTCCACAGGGAATGGATAAGGCGCACGAATTGAACCTATATGAAAAGTAATTTTGCTTTGATTATTACCATGAACTATTTTCTGAAGTGAATTGAACTTAATATTTGAATTACTTGCTTTAAAGTATGAACACATGAACTATTTCAAGTGGGGTTCGAAATCAATATTGGCAAATTGCAATTTGTTTCTGAAATAGTCACAGAATTTGCCTGTAAAGACAGTTTTAGTTTATGGGACCCTAGTATATTCTTTTCTATTATAAGAAAGATAACCTAAATACTGCTTTTGCTAAAGAAATCTGAAGTATTTCCATAAAGTGTGAGTATAAAAAAGTGTCTGTGTAATGTTATTTAACTTCACTTGCGGTGTCTGTATGTTAGTTACACCAGGACTATGGTCAGGCCCAATTTTAGTCTCGTGAGGTCTTTAATAACATCTTAGTGCTGAGTTAGCTACTGATTGCTACAGTAACTATTATTACTACGAGTGAAATAACTTTTAAATTTGCTATGATTGTTGATTTGTGTAAATATTAACTACTGCTGCCCACTACTCAGTAAGTCCGGTAGCCGTGTGTATTCATTGCACTATTCAAAAGGAGTATTAATGAAAGTCAGTTTAGTAACACATATTCATTTTTCTTAAAACATAATGATTCAAATTATTATGCCTAATTAGGCTGGCGACCATTTATAGTTTCATTTGTATGAACCTTTCGACTTTCGCTACTCCCAGAACAAAGACTGTTCAGTTTTCTATCAATTTCCATTACTATTCGATACCCTCTGCCCATTAGGTAAAAAACGGTCAAAACATTTCTAAATTCCTCCCAGAGGGTAAAGCTAGTCTGCAAGAGCGTTGTATTTGGCGCGAACTTGCAGCTTTAGTGTTATAAACAGTAATCAGAGAAGCTAGTGTGCTAGACACTGCGTTCTGAAGCAAAGTAGACATCATATCTCTTCCCAAAGGTATTCTCTTTGGCTCAAGTAGAGAACTCTCGGTGAACCAGTCCGTTTAAGGAATGTTGTTACCCACACATATTTCGTTTTCTGAGAACGCGCATCATCATTCTGATACTAACGATCTCATCTCCTAACTGTTCCTGTATTGTATGCAGGTCACTGTGCTTCAATATTACTTCTTGCTCTTCAGTATTTTGCATTTTCTTGAGCGCTTTAAGTAGACAATGCAACAACGGAAAACACCCCCATACTCTTAACACCATCTCCTCCGTACTTCACTGTTGCCACTACACTTGATCGTAATACTCTCCCAGCATTTACGTAATCGAAACTCTTCCCTCGGACCGCTACAGGGTATAACGTGATGACTCATCACTCCACATTACTCGTTTCCAATCATCCACTGACAACTGACATCGTTCTTTACAATATCTCAACTATCGCTTGATACTGACCGCAAAGATGTGTGGCTTCTTTGGAGCTACTCAGTCACTCTAATGCATCACATTTAACATTCCAAGCACCGCCTTTGTGCTTCCTGCACTGCTTGTTGTACTTTGGAATCACGAGTGATTCGTTACCCAGATTTTATGCAATTTCTTAAAACAAAACTCCGTAGCTCTCGACAGTCGCTGTCCGTCAGTGTAGTAGGTTTGCCTAGTTTTGTTTTAGCTGTGGCTGTTCCTTTGCGTTCCCACTTCCGAATCACATCACGAACAGCCGACTTAGGCAGCATTAGAATGATGAAATGAGCCTGATAGGCTTGTTACTCAGGTGACATCCAATGACTTGTCCTCGTTTGAAGTCATGCAGCTCTCCTAACCGACGAATTCTACTGTTATTGATTCTCTACTGATAACACATTACTCCTCGCCTACGTGTACAGTGGTGGGTCACCGGGCGCGATGGCGGAGTGGTTAACTCGCTGGACTCGCATTCGACAGGACGAGGGTTCAAACCCGCGTCCGACCAACCCGAATTAGGTTTCCGATGACTTTCGTAAATTGCTTCAGGCAAATGCCGGGATGGTTCCTATGAAAGTGCACAGCCGACTTCCTTCACCATCCTTCCCTAATCTGGTGGGACCGATGACCTCGCTGTTTCGTCCCATCCCTCCAAACCAACCAACTGGTACGTCCATCTCTCTTAATATGTGGTTTTCGATTCCGAATTACACTGCAGTATTCGGATACCTTTGATCAGATAGTGTACCTCTTACGAAATAAGCCTAGCGAGAACACTTAATACTCGTGAAGAGTAGGTGTTGTGTGATGTCCTTAGGTTAGTTAGGTTTAAGTAGTTCTAAGTTCTAGGGGACTGATGACCATAGATGTTAAGTCCCATAGTGCTCAGGGCCATTTGAACCATTTGAACCAACACTTAATACTGACGTTTGCCAGCCGTCATTGTTCCTGCACTCCGCGCACCAACCACTCCTTATAATGTGGCTTGTGGGGTAAAACGGTGTAGGTGTAGCTGTGATTCACTATTATCAAACACCTTTGCCACATGCAGCTTGAACAGAGGAAATTTTAACACATGACAGATGCTGCCATTGGTTTCCAATAACTACTGTAGTTCTGATCGTTTGTGAACATTTTACTCTGAGTACCGCAAGGCTTGTCTAAGCTACTACTGCAATACAGAAGCGAATTACGTTGTCACGTGTACGAAACCTGCATCTCAAAGCAAATTTTTGGAGCAATGTTTATTTCACAGAGATTTTTTCCGAACTTTTCTTTGCGGAATAAGCTCCCGAATGAACACACTTCCCCGCTTACAAAGACCTAAGAACATTCACTCAGCGCACCCTACTTACCACGAAACCCAGATGTCCTCGGTGGCATATCGTTGTTCCATCGTTGAGCTACGACGATCATATTATATAGCCTAATATTTGGTGTCCTGTGACCAGCCCATTCCCACTACACCTGCAGTTTACTGTCTTACTGTTAATTCCTTAAACGCTTGCCTCTGATCAAGAACTAAGGTTGTTCTCTATTGGATCACCAACAGTAATATGATCTGAAGGGATGTGCAAATCAGATACATCTTAGTCCGTTGGCACACAAACACAGTGGTACAAAACTTAGTCAATTGTTGATTTGTAGGATGTGCATTGACTTTCGACTGACAATTGTTCTGTGGTGTCACCGCCAGACACCACACTTTCTATGTGGTAGCCTTTAAATCAACCGCGGTCCATTAGTGTACGTCGGACCCGCGTGTCGCCACTATCAGTGATTGCAGACCGAGCGCCGCCACACGGCAGGTCTAGAGAGACTTCCTAGCACTCGCCCCAGTTGTACAGCCGACTTTGCTAGCGATGGTTCACTGACAAATTACGTTCTCATTTGCCGAGACGATAGTTAGCATAGCCTTCAGCTACGTTATTTGCTACGACCTAGCAAGGCGCCATTACCAGTTACTATTGATGCTGTAAAACATGTACCGTCAAGAGCGATGTTCTCAAATTATGGATTAAAGTTAAGTATTCGAGCAGCTAAGTACGTTTTTTGTTAGTCTCATTTCCTTGACCTGTTCCAGACCTCACGCCAGCCTGCGTGAGCCAAAACGCGTGCCTTTCGGCTTCCTTTCATAGTGGGTTGGCTCTCTAGCCAATCCACAACATTTGGCGACGAGGTTTTCCGCGTTCTTATCGATATTGCCCTGATTTACTTGTGTAATAGCTTCGCCACAATCTCCAGATGTACTGTCCGAATTTTATCGCTTGCAGAATCAGCAGACGCAGGCCTTACTGGATGCCCTTGGACAGCTTGTCCAGGGTCAACGAGCAATGCAAACCGATGCGGCAGCCGCCGCTCCACCGTTCACGCAGCCACAACACGCAGTTGCACCAACTTTTCGACCTTTTGATGCTGCACTGGAAATCTGGACGGAGTGGTCACGCCAATTTGGAATCCATCTCGCCGCCTACAGAATTCAAGGTAACGAGCGGCAGCCTTTCTTATTATCTTCCGTCAGAGTGACCACGTACCGTGTAGCAGTCAAATTATTTCCCTGACACGACGTAGCAACTCTGTCCTACGACGAAATTTTGTCTGCATTAGATGCATATTTCAAAGAATCAGTCAATGTAGTTGCCAAAAGGTATACCTTCTTTCGTACAAAACGTATGGCAGGACAGACTACTAGGGAGTGGGTTGCAACTTTGCAAGCCTTATTAGGGATTGTGCTTTTGAGTGTCAATGTGGACTCCCTTATTCAGATACTATGGTATGTGATGCAATTGCACAGAACGTTTCTGATGTTCGTATATGGGAACAGATTTTGAAACTAGTCAATCACTCCCTTCAACAAGTGATGGATATATTGGATCGGCAGGACACACTTGACTTTGCTCAGGAATCATTTGAAACTTCGCCACCCGTGTGTCAGGTTAACCAGCCCGCCGGGCGAGCTGCACAGAACGGTAAACAGTCCTCGCTCCCGGCCGCGCCAAAGCCGCCTGGCTCTCGGCCACGTGTACCGCGCCGGCAAGCCAATGCAGTGAAATCATGCCCGCAGTGTGCTACTAGATATTCGCGTGAGAATTGCCCGTCACACCAAGCTATTTGCTTTTTCTGTAATAAGAAAGGCCATGTTCAGAGTGTTTGCCAGAAAAAGCTCTGATCAGACACTCACAACCATTCCAGGCCCTTTGCTTCGCGCCGAAATCGAACCAAGGATACTCAGGCCCGCGACACTTCGCCTATGGAAATTCATGTAGTTCATTCCACTCCGCCCAGTGCTACTCTAACAGTGACTGTGTTCGTCCCACAAATAGTGTGCGTCGACATCGCCGGCACTCCCGTCAAGTCGCAAGTGATTTTGTACCAGTGTCAGTTCATGTTGCACGAGACAGTCGCTCTTGTCGTCAGCAGGGCAATAAACTTTTTGTGGACTTGGACATTAACGGCCAAGTGATACCATTCCAGCTCGATACCAGAGCTGCAGTTTCACTGATCAATCACGACACGTACAAACAGCTGTGCACACCTCCGTTGCGTGTCGCAAATGTTAAGCTAACTACATATTCAGGTCACGGGCTCCCTGTGCAGCCTTCTTGCAACATACAAAGGACAAACAAAACTTGTGTCATTTTACGTCCTTCGTTCTTCTTCTGCAGTGAACTTGTTTGGTTTCGATTTATTTCAGTCATTCTGCAAGGCCAATGGTATTCAACATCTGACGTCCGCGCCGTTTTCGCCACAAGCAAACGGTGCCGCTGAACGATTGATCAGGACTTTCAAGTCCCAGATGTTGAAGTTGAAAAAGTCGCATTCTAGGGAGGACGCGTTGTTGCTCTTTCTGTCCTCGTATCGCTCTCAGCCCCGAGATGGTCGCTCGCCGGCTGAGTTGCTCCATGGCCGTCCTCATCGAACCTTGATGTCTTTGCTACATCCGCCGCATCAGGTTCCTATGCAGCGGCAGACACCTGCTTTTGCTCCGGCGACGTTGTCTACTATCGTCACTATCGAGGTTCACGGCGTTGGCTCGAAGGGCGCATTCTTCGCTGCCTCCGCCGCGCTCTGTATCTGGTTTTGGAGGCCACTGGTGAGGTGCGCCGGCATCTCAACCAGCTGCGCCTCTGTCGTCGCAGGGATCTGCCGCTCCCCGTCTGCTTTCAGCGACGGTGCCGTCCGGTCAGCGCCCTGGGGACCCATCTACTGGCTCGCCTCAGCCCCAGGTGTTACCGACGCTGCCTTCCATTTTGCCCCATGGCGACGCGCCACCGCCGCCGCCGCCGCCGCCGCCGCCGCCGCCGCCGCCGTCGCCTGTTCTCCCGCCGGCGACGCCCGCAGTGGACGCTTCACTGCAGCCGCCGGGCGCCTCCCTGGGTCACGCGCCGCCGTTCGCTTCCCGTGACCAGTTGTCCTCCGACATGGAACTCTTGCCCGATCCGGACCATATGTCGTCTTCGCCCGTCGGGTGCCCCGGCCCGATGGAGGTCGACTCTTCGGCCCCTCCTGTCTCTCTACGGGCGCATACACCGCATGTTGGCGTGCAACGTGGAGTAGGTTTTCAGGCGTTTCCTAGCTGCCCTCGGACCGAATGGCAGGGTGGGGGTGGCACAGCCTCGCCTGTTGTTAGGCTCCCCACCTCGTCGCATACGTCAACATGGGATCCTCCCCACGGCGGGCGGAAGCCTTATAACACAACCGTACGCCGATTTGCGGGGGAGGAATGTGGTGTCACCGCCAGACACCACACTTTCTATGTGGTAGCCTTTAAACCGGCCGCGGTCCGTTAGTATACGTCGGACCCGCGTGTCGCCACTATCAGTGATTGCAGACCGAGCGCCGCCACACGGCAGGTCTAGAAAGACTTCCTAGCACTCGCCCCAGTTGTACAGCCGACTTTGCTAGCTATGGTTCACTGACAAAATACGCTCTCATTTGCCGAGACGATAGTTAGCATAGCCTTCAGCTACGTCATTTGCTACGACCTAGCAAGGCGCCATTACCAGTTACTATTGATGCTGTAAAACATGTACCGTTGAGCGATGGTCAGGACTTTCAAGTCCCAGATGTTGATGTTGAAAAAGTCGCATTCTCGGGAGGACGCGTTGTTGCTCTTTTTGTCCTCGTATCGCTCTCAGCCCCGAGATGGTCGCTCGCCGGCTGAGTTGCTACGACCGAGAGCGATGTTCACCAATTATGGATTAAAGTTAAGTATTCCAGCAGCTACGTACGTTTTTGTTAGTCTAACTTCCTTGTCCTGTTCCAGACCTCACGCCAGCCTGCGTGAGCTAAAACGCGTGCCTTTCGGCTTCCTCTCATAGTGGGTTGGCTCTCTCGCCAATCCACAACATGTTCAATGTGGGCCTGGAATCGGCTCAAATATTTATGTGCATGAGCAGTATATCGATTGTGATACTGGTGCACTTGGCACTTAAATGACGCTGAAAAGTGCAAATGTGTTAGGAACTCCACTGCTTTACATCCATCACCTCACAAACCGTGCCCTACTTATCAATCACGTCGTCATCATCATCATATAGCAAGATGGTACTGACGGGAAAATAAAAACGCTAAATTCGGAAACTTTTAAAAAATTTGAAATATTCAAACAAATACGAGACGGTGGAACTAGACCATTTGTGGCTTGTAATCCTTCCCCTCAACCCTGCTCCTCCTCACCCCTCCCCAGCCATCCCTACCAACCACAAAAAAATTTTGAAATGGCTCTGGTCACTATGGGACTTAACATCTATGGTCATGTCCCCTAGAACTTAGAACTACTTAAACCTAACTAACCGAAGGACATTACACAACACCCAGTCATCGCGAGGCAGAGAAAATCCCTAACCCCGCCGGGAATTGAACCCGGGAACCCGGGCGCAGCCTACCAACCACATCTCAGTACTTTAGATTCCATCAAAATGCAACAACCGATCAGATTGTAGCCTCGGTGCAGTCACCTTCTGAAGCGACCATTGCATATCTCGTCGTCGCCAAAAGTACCCCTGTGTCATTAGGTTCGTGTGTGGGTTCTGAGGCAGGAATTCAAAGAATGAGGAACACAATCAATAAGGGAAATTTTATATTATGCTCAACTTCGGTAAAGAGCGTCCTTGTCGAAATCAAGGTCAAGTCCTTGGCAAAGTTGGGATTAATTAACCACTTTAACAGTTCACAATATAAAAATAAACGTAAGTGTAGAGGTCGGTTATGATTTACCACTTTTGTAGAGAAAATTACGACTTCACTGCGTCGATCTTCGACTGCTGCCTACTGGAACTACTCGACACTTGGGCAAGAACTCAGCAACAGCTCAGCTGCAACTGGCTAGAGCTGCAATCGGGCAGTCCTTATCCCCGTGGTCCTCGGAGCCGGTGGCGTCTCAGCACAGGGGGGCGTGGCACACGTGCGGCCAGTGGGTGGACAGCAATGGTAGCTGTCGTTGAAGCTGTTGGACACTAGCGGAACCTCTAATGCCAACCTCTGTACAGGGAGTGATTGCCAACTGTGCGCTATCGACTTGCTATAATACCACATTTTCACTGTGCTCAAAAGTATCTGACCAATCTGAATTCTTTGCGTCTAGATAAAAAATATTTTTCCAAAAATTTACATAATGGGGTGGCTTACAGTATTTCATATTTAAAATCACTGTCAAAGATCATTCACCTCCATCTTCAAGCAAGTATACTTCCCTAGGAATGCATTTCCGGCCATGTGCTGACATGACCTCTTTTCGCCCCTTATCCTGTCATGGACCGCTTCCTGCAGTTAGTAGCCATTTAATAAGATCACCCCTGTGTGTACACGTTGAGCCACAAATCTACCGACAAACTTTCAGAGATTGTTGAGAGAAATCTTCTAAGTATTTTGGTACAGGGGACCCACAGCCTCCGGCAGCCCTTTACAGAATTGCTGAATTTTGTTTGATTTCCTGCCTCAATTCTCTTTGCACTTGTGCTGCAATGAGAGTAGCACCGCACAATGCAAATCGCGGCAGTACGCGCTGTCTCTCTTGTCTCCATTCGCTGACGGTACCTGGTACTGACAAGAGCATTGCGAGCTTTAACTCGTTTCTCGCAAGTTTGCTTTCACTTTGGTTCAGTTAGGTCTCGGGTTTTGTCGTCCAACAGTGTTAGTAGCGCGGTAACACTGTAACAGTGATACACAGCAGTAGCATGGGTAGCGGGAGGGTAGAATTCATACACAGAATTCCGCTAACACAAGCTTTGTTAACTGCGAGGCTACTTGGAGCGCTGCAAGTTTATGAATCCGTCATTTCGGATTCTTAATGGATGGTTTAAAATCTTCCATACTTGTTTTGTATCGTTTAAAACAGAAGCAGGTTTCATAGCACTGTGCCGGCCGCGGTGGTCTAGCGGTTCTAGGCGCGCAGTCCGGAACCGCGCGACTGCTACAGTCGCAGGTTCGAATCCTGCCTCGGGCATGGATGTGTGTGATGTCCTTAGGTTAGTTAGGTTTAAGTAGTTCTAAGTTCTAGGGGACTGATGACCACAGATGTTAAGTCCCATAGTGCTCAGAACCATTTGAACCATTTGTACCATAGCACTGTGTTACTGGTTACGAGTTTGTGTGTGTATTGCACTCGTTCAATTATATTTTGAATATGATGCTCGTGTTCACCATGGATTTTGCTCGAATGCTTAGTGGAGTAGGTGAATCCGTATTTCTTTGGGTTCCATATAAAATGGAGACTCGTTTCGTCACATAGTGGTCTGCGGACATTTATTCCTGCCTACGAATCCGTGTGTGAACTGCTCAGTTTAAATTCAAGATAAATATATTGTTCTTCATCTACTTTATTTAGTGATTTCTCGCAATTTGATGGATAACTCTGTGTTAGCAGCTCTTGATAGAATTGCTATTCAACTTCATTACATCTTATCACGGAATGTGTATATATTTCGGCTTCGAATGGTGTTGCTTCTTGCCACTCAGTAACAGACTACACAGTTACTGTGCCAGGTATTATCATGCAGTCAAAATATTCTACATCAGACTGAAAATTTGTACATGGGTCCACGTGGTGTAGTGTGGACGTACTTCTAGGGTACTAAATGCTACTGAGTATAGTAACTTCTAGTTACACAAAATTCACTAGTAAATGCGACGATGAAAGCATGTGTGAGTGAGTTACTTGCTTTAAAATTTTCAGAGGCGTGGAAGAATAACTGCACTGCATTAATTTCTGCTATAATTTATTGACTGTAGTCTCTGGGAACACAGTTGCGTAACTACTGTTGTATTTTTGACGAAGAAGAATGCCTCACTCACCAAACTACCAAGCATACTCAGCGACAATAAAGCATAAATACATATTCATTCTGTGAAAAACGTAGTAAAGTTGAATAGCAATTCCGTCACAAGCTACTAACATGGAGTTCTCCATTAACCGGAAGAGAGCAAGAAAAATGACTGTGGACTAAAATACTGTAGAAAACGAACAGCAGAGCTACAATGCATTTAAATTGACCAGTTCACACACGGGTTTATAGACGGGAACAGATCTGCAGAGACGACTATGTGACGAAACCGGCTTCTCTTTCATATGAAACAAAAAGAAACAAGGAACTATTTGGTCCACGGATGCATGCAAGAATGAACCGGAGTACGAGCAACATTTACACACCACATTTCAAAGTATGCAATACACACAATAAGTCGTAATCAGGAATGGATTGCAATGAAGACTAGCTTAATGGCATGTCAGATAATCCTGAAGTTTTGACATGTGGTAAGGCCCAATTATTTCCACTTGATAATGGCATCAATGCCGAAATGGTAATATTGGGTTTTAAAAATAAATAATTTTACTGTCAAAAGGCGAACAAGTCATTTTCATAATTGTACGTGACTGTGAACGGCAACTACGAGAAGTTAGTTTTTGATTGACATTTCTCAAATACATTAGTTTGCACGGTCTGAAAAGCCTTTCAGTTTCCAAGCCCCCACTATACTGCTAGACTCCTAGGCTCGCCCGTAAAGTACAAATAAAAAATATTGCCATTTCAATCTTGTATTTCGAATTAAAAAGACGAATTTTCGTGCAGCATTTTGTTGTACTCGTATTCACAGTTCACAGGACGGCCATTTGGAGCGCTGGTATCGCTCTGTTTCGGTGTCGCAACTCGGCCCTTGCGCTCCTGATACGGATCTGCGACGGATAGCTTTACGGATGAAGAGGTGGACGATTTGCAACGCGGTCTGGGTGGGGTCCTCTGAATGCAGTGGCAGAGCGGCACAGCGGCACAGCGGCGCTGTCCTCAGTTAATCCGGCGCCGACGGCAGCCACAGCACAGTACGGTAGCGTCTGAGAGTGGTTGCGTTACTCTATCCCTCTGCATGACAATGAGATCCGTCGCGACATGTGTCCTTCCTACCAGCTTTACCTCTTCCCCACCTACGCCACTCCACATTTGGGCCTCTCTCGCATTACCCTCTCCATCCATCCCCATCACTTTCCTCCTGCAACCACCGCTCTAACCACACGACACACTACACGTCACCCTCCGTCTTTCCCACCGACTCTGTTTCCCGCTATCCACCTAAGCTACTACCTCTCGTCTCCATAGTTTTCCTATCTAACTGTCCCCTACCTTTCTACCCACACCCCTCAACCCTTTCGAGCATACTCTCTGCTCCGTCATTACTTCTCACCCTAGTGTAGTTCTCTCAGACTGTAAGTGAATTTGCAGTGCTTCAGTGTTTTTATCAGAAGTGTTTCACCTTCCTGCAATGTGTTTTTAAAATGTATTTATTTTCGTTTTTAATTGTGCGTCTTTGCTTTTTAATTTAAAACAGAAATCAGCCACAAATTTTGTTTGTATTTCTCGTTAAAAATGTTTTAAATCGCTTAGCTGAAATGCGGAGAACTGTACCTCTGACAGACCACCCAGCACCCATATGTCACGATGGGGATGAAATAACAATAAAGAGAAAAAAAGCAGTTCCATTACTCTGTTTTGTGCGTTACTGCATACTAAAGGCTTCTTCACAGTTGTGAGGGCGTTTTCACAGAAACGAGAGAGATTGCGGTAAGGAAATGAATAAACCGTAACTGCGTTATTATTCTGCAACCAACAGGAGGAGACAGTGGGTCCCTTACACCAAAATACTCACACCGTTTTCCTGAACCAACTCTGGTTGTACACTACCTTGCACAAGGGACAACCGCAACAATAAGTAGAAAATCTGAATAAATAACCGCTTGGCTGCTATTGTAAATAATTCAATTAACGACTTGTTTCGTTGCATAGATGCCACATCGTCAGATTAGATCTGTTAAATTACAAAAGGCGTGAGCTATAATTGAACTCAAACTATAATTACAATCAGTTGTGAGAAATAGAGCAAATTACTTGCAAGTTAAGTCCTGACATTAAAACTGAAGCGTGGACGGGACAGGACGCTCCTTGTCGATGAATAAATGGCGCAGTTAGCGAAATGTCAGGTAAGCAGGATGTGGGGTCCACGGTTCCTCAAGCGTGCCTAAAAAGACTTTAAAAACTAGAAGAACTTTCAAGAAATATGCACCCAACGTAACGCGATACAAGACCAGTAAGGGCCTGGAACACCCAGTCAAAATTTTAAAAAACACCTTCCATGAATCCAGAAAGGACGACAACAGGACGCACATATCCGTATAACCATTAGATTTAGGGTCACAATCCATCCAGAGGGGTTAAAAATTAATTTAAAAAATGTGAGAAATATCGACAAGAACCTTCTGATGGAGTAATATGTGTGAGAATGACACACCATAGATAGTAATATTTCAGGCACACTTCAGGAACCGTGGACCCGTACTTTCTGCTTACTTGGCGATTCAGTAATTGCGTCATTCACGGACAAGAAATGTTCCGTCTCGTTCATGTTGCAAAATGTCATGATGTAACATGTAAGTAATTTGCTATATTTCTAACAATTGATTGTATTTATAATTTCACCACAACTGCAGCGAACGTTTTTTTTCCGTAACAGATCTAACCTGATGACGTCGTTTCTAGGTTGGGAAACCCAAGTGGCTATTATTCAAGATGTTTCTGGCCAGTGCATTCTGGTTCACTATCTATAGCAATATAAAATAAAATCAAAATGTCATTTACAACTATGTGTAACCAACGGTGTGGACGTACCAAGGCAACAATATGCGTGTATTAAATGTAAAGACAGTCAGTTCTGTTACAGCAGAACATCGAAAGTTTCTATCAATAGGAAATGCCACGTAGCGAGATAAATTTGGTTACGTATGATAAATACAATTTCCGGGAGATATAGCTCAATAAGACAGTTATTGGAACGTAACAGGACAACACTAACCGATAAGGTAGTTACGAACTATAAGGAACATACTGTCAAATATTCAGACAAATACGATCATCAGATGTTGAGAAAGCAAAAACAAATAAATGACAGAATTATCGAACGTTCATATACCTTATAATTGTACAGTTTTATCAAAACGTACAAAAGAATCGAGATAATGATTGGACAGTTTGTGTACTAGCATCAGAGAGGCTGTATTAAAAAATCAAAGCCTCAGATCTCATTAAAACTGCGATTCGTAAGCAGATGAAAATCAAGCATTTGAAGTTACTCTTAGATATATACGTCTGTAACGAAAATTCGATTATATGAAATACAGAGACAGATGAGTAATCGCTACTGTCTACAGACGTCAAATGGAAGTAATAATAGCGAAAATTCGAAATCAAAAATCGATTCCGATTATGGAAGTAAGCAGAGACTGCAGCTGTTTTGTTGCCCGTACGACGAAGGTGCAATGAAGAAAGTGAAAGTGTGTTTCACATCACGAGCAACAATTATTAATGTATAAGTTGCCCGTAAAATGGCAGTTGTGCCCTACAGTAAGGAACAAATAGAACTGTTGTCTGTATTACACCGAGTCCTACCACAGAATTTAGATCAAATGTAAACAAAGTAGAGACGCAAATTGTAAAACCAGGGTCTCGGTTGACATTGAAACTTGAGGAGATGCAGTATGAAAGAGAAAGAATTGAGCCGTCTGTGAAGAATTTCAGTGAAGAACATCTGCCGAGATAGGTGGCCTGTGATTACGTGATAGACTTTCATTTGAGTTTCGTGCTGTTCAAGCCTTGCCATCAAGATTAAGGTTTTCTGTAAGTTTTCAATCAACGTGAATACCGTAAAGGTATAGAACATGGCTGATTTCCTTGCTCCTCATACTCAGATACTACTTCACTGTTTCTGACTCTGTCCCATTCTGTACGGAACGTAGAACATTAATCTTTCCTTCTTACTTGGAAATTGGTAAAGCAAGGGAAAGACAAAGCACATTTTCGCAGTCGAAGAAACATTTCTTTCACTTCAGTGCCTTCCTGGCGTCACATATTGGCGCGGATTCGATTAACAACATCGCTTGCTGTTCTGACGTTGTAGCCTCTATGATTTGATCAAGTTATTCACTAATCAAGCAGTACAAGAAGCCAAGGAAAAATTTGGAAAAGGGAACAAAGTTCATGGAGAGAAAAAAGAGAAACTTTGAGATTTACCGATGACATTGCAACCCTCTCAGATACGGCAAAGGACTTGGAAGAACGGTTGAACGGAATCGATAGTCTTGGAATGTAGTTGTAAGGTGAACAAGAAATATAAAACAAGAGCAAATGAATGTAGTCGAATTTAATCATTCGATACTTATAGGAGAAAATTGGGAAATGAGACACTAAAATCAGTTGATGGGGGTTCCTATTTGGTAAGGAAAATAAGTGATGGTAGCCGAAATCGAGCGGATATAGAAAGAAGTTCGCCAAGAGTAAGATAACCATTTATGGAGGAGAATATAAATTTTAAGAGTTAGGAAGTATTACCTGAATGAAATACATCATTTTACGCCGGTGAAACGTGGACGAGACAAGAACAGAAAATAAACTTTTAAAATGTGTTATTACAGAAGAATGCTGAGGATTAGATCGGTATCTGGACTAACTAGTGAGGAGGTAATCGACTAAAAAAAGGGAGAAAAGAAATTCATGGAACACCTTGACTGAAAAGGGGATCGCTTTGTAGAACACACTGTGAGAATTTAAAGCACTCTCAATTTGGTATCGAAACGAAGTTACCCGAATAGGACGGAAATCGGTAGATGTTATGTACATGTGCAGTCAAACAAATGATTACTGTTTCACAAAAATTGGATGATTTACTCAAAAAAATAAGAGGTTCAAAACTTGTGCAATAATGCGTTGATACAACTCCGGCCCTGACACGAGGGGCTTTTCGCCTTGGCATTGGCTGAGTTCCCTGATGTCATATCGAAGGATATTGTAACAAATTTTGTGCCATTGACGCGTTAGATCGTCAAACTACCGAGCTGGTTGGAGGGTCCCACCTGTATTGTTGAAACGTTCTCAACTTGGGAGGGATCCGCCGACGTTACTGGCCAAGGTAGCGTTTAACAAGCAGGGAGACAAGCAGTAGAAACTCTCGCCATGTGAGGGCGGGTATCATCTTGCTGAAATGTAAGCCCAGGACGGCTTGCCATGAACGGTGTGCTGTATGGGTGCCGTGGATGACACCCAGAGGGGTCCAGAAACATCACTCCTGATTGTCTGACCGCATGTCGAGTGAATCAGGTTGGTAGCCCACCGCTGTCCAGGACGTTTCCAAACACGTGTTCGACCTGGAACCACACTGACTGTAGTACCACTGTCCTCACTTATGAGTTCCGCTTCCAAATGTGCCCCGTTGGCCAGCGAAGATGTGTCCGGAGATGCCCCAAATAGCGATGGGAGGTCAACCTGATTGCCGTCCGCCATAACGCCCGATAACTTTGCGCCGTGTATTGGGCTTTTCCCGCTGAAAAGAGAATATCAAGAGAATAGTTATCTCGTTTTAAGGCTGACTCTGCTGCTGTCACCCCTCCACTGAATTCAGTGTTCCGATTTCTCCACTTGGCACTCCATTATATAGCGCCCATAGCTCCAGCCACTATCTCCAAATGACAAAAGGACAATACGTGAAGTCAAATAGCAACAGTGAACTACAAATAAAAAGAGACAATCGACAAATAAACTCACAGCTACCGGAATACCAACATCCAAAACAAACACGCTACGAAATTATGCGCCAACTATGTAACTACTAAAAATGCTTATTTATTTTATCATACACGTTTCCTTTTATTCAACTCATAGATCAGTTAATTAGAATCAGATACATACACATAATTTTGATTTTCTTTCTCAGCTAAGAGGAATTCGTTGAATGAGTTAATGAAGTGCGGTTTTTACTTGTTGCTTTTTCATCTGATTTCTGCCTACATCTAATAGCGTCGCCTGCATGCACATTTTTCAGGTATTCCAGTGCCAAACGAAGGGATGCGATTATGCTAAAAATATATTTGAAGTAGAGTAGTTACGAAGACGGATTTGAAGTACGTTAAGCAACTCGATAACACTGTCATCAAACGTTTGCCCGTTTTGTAACTCAGAATATACATCAGTCTGCTACGCCTGAGAGACACGACATATAGAGTAGATCACCGTTTATACTCAACAGCCTCCGTTGGCTAAGCGTTATTAAACGAGAACGAGAAGCGGATTTTCCACATCGATTATAAAGGAATATCGACAGCTGTTAAAAACCGTTTTAGTGGAATATTTAAAAAAGGAAATACTGAACGGAAGTAATGGAGTGCGCTAGTATGGTATTCTGTACCTTACAGAGCTGTGACAGGCAAGACGCTGGAGCAATAATACCCTCCAAGGACGACTTGTGCGGAACAGATAATCGTTATATACTTGCGAGCGAGACAAGAAGTAGATATGAAAATTAGTGAAAGGGAGGTCAGGTTGTATGACCTAGCAGCCGTGTCTGGAACTTCTCAACAGAGGCGACAGTGCAAATGGCACCGCAGCATGGAAAATTCTGAAAAAGATTAGCGAGTATGATAAAGAAAAAAAGTCTCGGAAGGCCGAGGCCGTTCGTTGCCTTACCAGTTTTGATGAAATGTGACATACACACGGTGAAGGACACAGCAACGCAATGTTTAAAATTTTTAGAACTGAAAACAGTTTGGATTGTCACACGAAAGCTCTTTTATTTTAAGATAGCTTTCTAGAAAAAAAAATTGCGAAGTTTCACTTTCTCTCTGCCCGATTTCTTTCCATTTCTCTCCACAAACGCAAGCGATGTCTGTTTATTTTCTTTTCGTGTTTGGAGATTCCGAGGTTTATTTTCGCGCACTCTTTGTGTCTTTGATTCTTCCGATATTTAGCATGTTGTTTCTTTTTATTTCTGTACTAAGATGGTATCTGTTCTTTCGGACATGTCCGAAAGAACGGATACCATCTTAGTATATACATAGTGCAGGCTCACCGGCCACTTGACCATCTTCTTCTGCTGTGCGAATGCACAAACAGTGCCCGAACTCTTACGGGAATCGGCAAGGCGCCGCGAGTACTGAGTATAATGGGCAGGGGCAGTACGAATGTAGTGCGGGACAATACGTTGAGAATGTGGGTTTCGCGGGAGGCGTGCCAGAGATAAATCCCTGCAGTCGTGCTATCCTCTGTGTCCTCGGTGGCTCAGATGGATAGAGCGTCTGCCACGTAAGCAGGAGATCTCGGTTTCGAGTCCCGGTCGGAGCACACATTTTCATCTGTCCCCGTTGACGTATGTCAACGCCTGTAAGCAGCTAAGGGTGTTCATTTCATTGTAATTTCTTTTTATTTTATGTGATTTCAGTTTCCCACGAAAGGAACTGGCCAACCAGCGTATAAAACCGCTCTTCAGCCAAAGGTTACAGAACCTGAAAAGATTTTGAAAGACATCAGAACAGATGATATTAAATACTTTTTTAAAAGTAAACACGTCGGTGGACAATATTTATGCTGTTATAAAAACTTTTAGATATTTTCATAATTCAGCTAATAGAAACGGTCCAATCACACTAATGTGACAGTGCCCAATGTCCATCAACATGGAATAACCACTCGTAGATGTCACGTGGCAGCAGTAGCAGTGGAGGGCATATAAAACTTGTTAGGGTGACGCGGAAAAATATTGCGGTAATTGTCGTAATCCGGAAACGGAGTGATTTATATGACGTCAAAAATGGAAAATCCCCTAACGCGGGTGTAGGTTGTCGGAGGGTTGGAGGATGACGAGGAGAATAAACGCCCAAAAAAAGTTCAAATGGCTCTGAGCACTACGGGACGTAACATCTGAGGTCATCAGTCCCCTAGAACTTAGAACTACTTAAACCTAACTAACCTATGGACATCACACACATCCATGCCCGAGGCAGGATTTTTCTCAACGAGCAAGTGCAGTTGCGCGGAAGAAGTCATTTCAATGGTATAAAGCCACTTCTTGACGAGATCTAACACTTTGATGTACCAACTACTTCTTGCAAATTCAGAGATACCTTTTCATTCTACTTTTTACGGCTCATACACGTAAGTTAAAAAAACTTTTTTCGTTTTTATAACGTATCCATTATAGCAAGTAGTAATGTCATTTAATGGATTATTTCACATATGTCTCCTTTATGCATTTATTTTGGAATTTTTGTACTACAGCCAGTCATTCATTGTTTGTATTTTATATCATGCAGTATCCCGCTATTGTAATTACTTCATGTACACCGTTCAGGTGTTCATTTATTTCCCTCTCAGCAGTTACGAGAGATGTTTACAAAATAGCTTGTTTTACCAATTAGCCATTAGATGGCGGTAGTGCCTTGAAGTTGCCGTGGCGCACATGTCACATGATGTTTCAGTTTTGTGTTGACTGTAGCAGAGGACACAAGCCAGCCCCTAGTGGCTTGCACCTCTGTTGCATTTTATTTTAATTCTGACTATCTGACGCTGTCAGGTATGACCGCAGCTTTCGTATTTTTTGGTACGTTATGCTGTAACATTTAGTTTTAATTTTGTCCGAAGAAGGTGTCCCTTGTGACACCGAAACTTAGGTTATAAATTAATTGTGTTCGCTCGGTCACACCGGCCGGCAAACGCTCAAAAAGTGCAAGGTTTATCCTGAGTGTTATGATCAGAGTGACCTTTGGGCCAAGAGTGGAAGCACTTCCTAAACGGCCAAGTTCGTGCTGCTCACCTGCTGCCCTGGCTGAGGGGCACAGTAGAGGGCAAAAAGGGCGCTATCCAAAACCGGGGCCGAGGCAGGCCATGAATGGCAGGGGTAAACGAAGCCTGGGGGGGATGTGTACTGGCGAATAGAAGTGTAGGTGTTGAGCAACGATGTACCATCACCGATCGTTCAGAAAACGTCGGTGCCTAAGGTCCTCGGCAGCAAGCGCTCGATTAAGCACTAACTGTTGATCATCAGCGACCAAGGCTGGAATTTGCATGCCATTACCGCAACTTGACCTCGACTGAGAGGCGACTGGCGGAATTTTCAGAAAACTGACGTTCCAAGCTTCATCGGACAAACAGCCGATGACGTGTGCAGCGTGAAGTGTTTTAGAGCGAACACGGAGGGAGCGTTATGGTTTGGGGAGTGTTTTCGTGGCTTTCCCTGGGTGGTCTAGACATTCTACCCTTGGGCACCACGTCCAATCTTCCAACCTGTTTTTTTCGTCATCGGCACGACGGCATCTACCAGAAGGACAATGCAACGTGTCACACAGCTCGAAATGTACGTTTGCGGTTCGAAGAACACAAGGATGAGTTTACCGTACTCCCCTGGCTACCATACTCGCCGGTCTTAAAGCCAATCAAGAACATATGGGACCAGCTCGACGGGGCTTTTCGCGGCAGGGATCCTCAACCTGGCCACGGGACTAAAGTCGGCATGGCTCCACTTCCCTGTCGGTACCTCCCTGCGCTTCACTGCCTATCTCAGTCCTCTGCGCTGCAGAAGTTGGCTACTCAGGCTTTTGACAGGTGGTCATTTTAATGTGAGTGGGCAGTCTATAGCGACTGATAGTAACATCGTGCATGAAAATAATTTTAGGCATGATGGAAGTCGAATGACGAGTACGATTTTGAGGCTGTGTGGAACTACAGGTGGCGTCTAAAACTCATTGAAGCTGAGGAAGGGGGTAGGGAGGAAATTGCGAGTATAGTGTGAGGTGGGCCGTTGTGACTGATGTTGGAAAGAGGAGTACAACTCGTCTCGAATTTCATCGTCGCGGACTGGGAGTTGGTTGAAATTCCGGCAGGAGAGGACGGAGAAGGCGCGCAGCAACGTGTTAAGTGGGTTGCATACTGAAAGGTGGCTACACTGAGCCACAGCGCCAGAGATCGCGCCAGAGAGTTTTATTCTGCCGCCTCCACTGGCAGTTCTTGTCGAGAAGTTGTGGTGGAAAGTGCTTATCGAGATGTGGCAGTAGTGAGTCGGTGTTGAGATGTTGTAGTAGGGAGTGCTTATTCCATGTTTTATGCAGCTGTTTGATGGGCTAGACAGCAGATGTTGTTCGAATGGAGATATTGTAATGATCAGAGTGCTTTTCGACAATATATATGAAGGTAAAAAAAATTCCTTTTTTTTTTCATTATTTCAATGTCTTAAATAATGCGTCATTACAAGTTCAGTCAACAAAGCATCTGGCTCGTGTTCTTGTATTAGAGTGTAATTCTGGTTTTCTTGCGCAATTATAGTATTTCTATTTTTTTTAATTACTTCAGTATAAATGGTATTTAAAATTTCTTGTCTTATTGAAGAAGAACCGTGCCCGATGTGTACGTTGAATCATACTTCCACACACAGAACAGTTACACTTGTGCTTTGGTTTCGTAGGTCTTATAGTTGCTGGGGACTTAATTAATTAATTGTATTAACGGAAATTTTCTTTCATTCATTGTTGTTGTTCGATGCAGTCAGATTGCGTACTAAAACTAGTCAGGGCCAACCGTTTACGAGACTGCGTAACCGGACAGTCAGCTACTAAAAATTAAAAAGTATTTGCATTTCATATTTATTTAATTAAGCCCCCATGCAATACTGGGTGCCGGGACTGGATTTTACGATTATTGGACTGGATGAAAATCTACATCTACATCTACATGACTCCTCTGCAATTCACATTTAAGTGCTTGGCGGAGGGTTCATCGAACCACAATCATACTGTCTCTCTACCATTCCACTCCCCAACATCGCGCGGGAAAAACGAACACCTAAACCTTTGTTCGAGCTCTGATTTCTATTATTTTATTTTGATGATCATTCCTATCTATGTACGTTGGGCTCAACAAAATATTTTCGCATTCGAAGAGAAAGTTGGTGACTGAAATTTCGTAAATACATCTCGCCGCGACGAAAAACGTCTTTGCTTTAATGACTTCCATCCCAACTCGCGTATCATATCTGCCACACTCTCTCCCCTACTACGTGATAATACAAAACGAGCTGCCCTTTTTTGCACCCTTTCGATGTCCTCCGTCAATCCCACCTGGTAAGGATCCCACACCGCGCAGCAATATTCTAACAGAGGACGAACGAGTGTGGTGTAAGCTGTCTCTAGTAGACTTGTTGCATATTCTAAGTGTCCTGCCAACGAAACGCAACCTTTGACTCGCCTTCCCCACAATGTTATCTATGTGGTCTTTCCAACTGAAGTTGTTCGTGATTTTAACACCCAGGTACTTAGTTGAATTGACACCCTTGAGAACTGTACTATGTACCGAGTAATCGAATTCCAACGGATTTCTTTTGGAACTCATGTGGATCACCTCACACCTTTCGTTACTGTACAAAGAGAAGTAGGTGTGGGAAATAGATCATTTTGTATAGGGCGTATTGTTATTTGGGGAGAGGAGGAGGGCTGGCAGCAGTATAATATTCCGTTCTTCAGGCAAAGGTCATTACAACATAAGTAAGAGAGATGACAACGGGAAATTAGAGAAGCGAAGTTAAAAAGTTCTTAAAGTCTACGAGAAAATGTTTTCTAACGTTATTTAAGCAAAAATATAAAGCTGACTTTCCTCGTTACAAAATTAAAATCCCAAAAGACTAATAAGTAAACACAAAATTATAGGTAAATAGACGTTTCAAGCGTTGAAAAATGACGTCGACGTTCATTAGAAACGAGTGTCGCACTTTAATTAAAAAGGTGATCTGCATGCACAAGTAAAAAAAGTTGGAGAGGGAAAAATTTGACCTCCAAGACGGAAGGGTGTGGGTAGAAATATAATGGTCCGTTGGACAGGAACCAAAGCGAAAGTAGGCGTTGGAGTGGGTGTTAAGATAAAAGGTAGGAGCGATCTGAGGATGGGCAGAGCCGTGGATCGATAGGGGATGGGCCGGGGGGAGAGTGGAGGAAGAAGGGAGCCCTGACATGGAGTGCGACAGGCGGGGGATTACAGGTTGTACAACGGACAAATATTGGCGGAGCGTGTCTATAGATGGAGTGTTGGGCTAGGATATGTAATGTGTGTATGTACTGGGAAAGTAGAATACGTATTTGAAGACGCTGCGGAATACAGGTACTGATGGCTCAAATGGCTCTGAGCACTATGGGACTTAACTTCTGTGGTCATCAGTCAGGTATTGATGATTGCAAGGGACACAATGGGGTGATTAGAATCTAGTGAGGGAAGATAAAAGGATGCGGAGAGCAAGACGGAGTGGATGACGTGTCGCTCTGCTTCCTACTTTTTCTCTCTATTGTTGTTTGCCGGCCGCTGTGGCCTCGCCCTATAGGGGCGGCTTTGGGGGTGGCGGTCAGCGGTACATTCAAGCCGCAGTTCGGCCATGAGACAGATGAACAAATAGTGAAAAAGAAAAACCCAAACGCAGTGGAGTTATTTATACATCAATTCGAAAATTATGAAGGACATATTTTTGGAAGTTCTTATACAATACACAAGAGACGTGATTTTCTTCGCATTTTCTCAAAAATATTAATAATAGATAGAAAACTAAAAACAATAAGAGTACATACTAAAAATATTTATAATTTATATTATGTACAGGAACCAAGATGGAACAAAAGGCTCAAAGACAAGAACGAAGCACTCGCATTGAAAAGGGTGTAAGACAGGGATGAAATCTTTCGCCTCACTGTTCAATCTATACATCAAAGAAGCAATGACGGAAATAAAAGAGAGGAGCACGGGTGGATTGAAATTCAAAGTGAAAATATATCAATTTAAGATTCGCTGATGAGATTGCTGTCCTCAGCGAAAGTGAAGAAGAATTTCTGTATTACAGGATCCGTTGAATGAAATGAACAGTCTAATGAGCACAAAATTTGAACTGAGAGTAAATCGAAGAAAGACGAAAATTATCAGAAGCACCAGAAATGAGAACAGCTAGAAACATAACATCAGAATTGTGGACCACGAAGTAGAAGGAGATAAGGAATAATACTACCTAGGCAGCAAAATAATCCATTATGGACGGAGCAAGGACAACAAGAAAAGCAGACTATCACTGGCAAAAAGGGCATTTCTGGCCAAGAGAAATCTACTAGTATCAAACACAGGCTTAATCTGAGGAAGACATTTTTGAGATTGTACGTTTGGAGCGCAGCACTATATGGTAGTGATACATGTGCTATTGGAACACTGGAACAGGAGAGAACCGAAGCATTTGAGATGTGGTGCTACAGAAGAATGTTGGAAATTAGGTAGACTGATAGAGTAAGGAATGAGGAGGTTCTCCACGGAATTGACGAGGAATAGAATACATAGGGAACACTGACAACATGAAGGAACGGTGTGATAGGACATGTGTCAAGACATCAGGGAACAACTTCCATAGTATTAGATAGAGCTGTAGAGGGTGAAAACTTTAGAGGAAGTTAGAGACTGGGATACCGCCCCTCCCACCCCAGTAAATGACTGAGGATGTAGGCTGGAGTTGGTACTCTGAGATGAAAATTTCGGCACGGGATAGGAATTCGTGGTAGGCCGCATTAAACCAGTCAGTAGTCTGATGATTCAGAAGAGGAGGAGATTAGTGTTTAACGTCCCGTCGACAACGAGGTCATTAGAGACGGAGCGCAAGCTCTGGTGAGGGAAGGACGGGGAAGGAAATCGGCCGTGCCCTTTCAAAGGAACCATCCCGGCATTTGCCTGAACCGACTTAGGGAAATCACGGAAAACCTAAATCAGGATGGCCGGAGACGGGATTGAACCGTCGTCCTCCCGAATGCGAGTCCAGTGTGCTAACCACTGCGCCACCTCGCTCCGTGATTCAGAAGAAAATGGGTGCATGGTCTTGGAATGGAAGAAGATTGAAATTTGTTTGGGAGAACACATGTAGGATTTGTAAGTATAAGGCTGCTGAGATATTCTGGTAGAAGCGTGAAAGTGAACTTGAATTGGAAAGTAGAGGGGGAAATGTACATTTGTTGGCGACTAGTTTTCCACTGCTGTAGATTGTCCCTCAATGCTCGCAATGCGTGAGGAGAGCCGGGAATTTGATGGTTTGCTAAAGAATACGTGTGGTGGAGGATAATCAGAAGCGGAAAGTGAGGTGGATTGCATGGTGTTTAAAGATCTGGAGGGATTTACAAAACTTAGGTGGGACCGATATCCTTGCACCATTTGCACAGCAAAGCGTGGGTGGGATCAAGGTTTTGTATGTGTCGTAAACTATGGAGAGGTGTAATCCCCAAGTTTGGCCAAGTAGTAATTTTAGTCTATTGTGGACTTTCTCTTGGATGGTTAGTAGGTGAGCTTCCCACGATAGTAGATACTTGGTCCAATATATTTTTGTGTATAACTTAATTGTATGGGACGTTGGTAAATGATAATGTACAGTCGTGGACAAAACGAGCGAGACCCCTCGCCTTTTCGTTATGGAGATCCGCACAACTTTAAAGTCGGCTACACAGCATAACAGGCAAGGCGACGAAGTGTTACCAACATACTACGCACAAGCGTGAAATTGGAAAACTATCCGAACTTTGTCAGACTGTTTTCAGTCATGTGTAAGACTATATTAATGCTGATTACTGTGTTAAACACAATACGTACATATAAGATGTAAATGAAAGAAGCAACGCTAATTAGTATGAACTGTACAAATAAAAATTATTTCAGCTTACTGAGATAACATAACTGTTTTAGTAAGACAAAGTACCCCAGATCGTTACGAATTAGCAAAATATTATGCGCATTCGGCCGCGAAACGATCTGTGTCAACGTTCAGACCAGTAATACTGGATTATCGTTGCTGGCATACCATGAAAGTGTGGAAATTTTGCAATGCGAGAAGATTCGTAACGAAATTCATCTGAAAATCATTCAGTGTCACACTTAAGTCAATTCAATTATTGACTGTAGCGGGAATTGTAGGCAGTAACAAGTATGAAATTCTACAAGAGTTTCATATTGACATCCGCAGGGCGCTGGTACAGAATAAAGGTAGCAATAAAACGTATTGGAGGCTCGAGAATTTATTAAAATTGCTTTACTGATAGTCTATCTGCCTCCATCGAGTTTAGAACCAAAAACAAACCAGATCATTTAGCGTGTAAGGATTCAATTGAAGCGGTGGCTCAGCTGCTGAAAGGTATCTACACTACAGCAACTGCGCATTGAAAACTTTGACCGTCGTTTTCTCAGAAGCGGTCGAGTGTTTGCAGATTAGCCGAGACACGTGTTCGCTTATTTTGTCCCCTCTTTCGCTGAGCGAAACTTCAGCAGTATCGGGGTATGACACTTGGCGGGTCCCCTCGTAAGTGGCGTGCGTTGCGATCCAGTAGACAGAATGCGTCCACTTTCCTCGACTACTCATTGACACGTTTGGAAACATTCGTTCTGGCAGTGGCAGTTTGCATTGTGAGGGCTGGTTTTCCTGATAACGATCTACTAGTGGACTTTGCTCCTAATTTACGTAACTGTCTAGTAGACCTACTGCAACGACTTGAACCGGAAAATTTTTTTTATTTGGATAGTCCGCTTCTTAGTTGCCATATTTCGTTATAATATTTTCCCTTGTTTCTAAACGGCAAGTTTAGATGACCACTGCAACTTCGTGACATCAGTAACAATTTAATACTTTGAAACAGTTACGTGTGGTGTACGAGGGGTGTACTCCATTGAATGAGGAATACATTAAACACGAAAGCTGCGTCCAGCAACAATAATTAACTTTCGGTTACAGGACAAAACACAAGTCGAAATACTGTCTATTCATCTCAGTACCCAGTAAAACTTATACTGGAACGATCGCAAACATACGTTTGTGGGGTAGGCAAACGAAAGACTGCGTTTTATTCGCCGCACGCTAAGAATACGCAACAGGTTTAGTAAAAACGCTGCCTACACTACGTTTGTCCGTCCACTGCTATGTTATTCAAGCGCGGTACGGGAGCCTTGACAGACGTGATGGACGGTGCACGCCAAAAACGTCCTAGGAATGGTAGCACGATTTGCAATGTCACGAAATAGGGGAGAGAGAGTCCCAGATTTGACAAGCGAGTTGGGGTGACATTCATGAAAACAAAAGCGTCTTTCGTTGCCGCGAGATCTTTGCACGAAATTTAAATCACCAACATGTTCCTGCATGCCAGAACATTATTTCCTCGGGAACTTACACAGGAAGAAATGACCATAGTAATAATGTAATTCAGGGCTCGTAAGATAAGATTTAAGTGGTCCTCTTTCCCGCACGCTGTTAAAGAGTGGGACGGTAGAGAAATGGTCCGAAGGTGGTTCGATGAACCCTCTGCCATGCACGTAAGTCTGCATTGCAAAGAAATTCTGTAGATGTAGTCATGTAGATGTAACAACGGAATTATGTTGTAGTATGCTACATGTGAGTTACGTTTGATTTGAACATCGAAGTTGTTTGCTGTTTATTTATTTTTTGTTGATTATTTTCAGCCATAGACAACACCTAGGTGCGTTAAATTGATACTGAAATAAAGTGTCATGCATGGACCAATAACAATAAGTTAATTACTACTTGTCTTTAGGAATGGATATCGCATACGACGTTCCTAGGGTGTTCATAAGTGGATATTGCAGACGACTTCGAACAAAATTTGAATGTACGAGGGCTATTCCGAAAGTAAGGTCCGATAGGTCGCGAAATGGAAACCACGGTAAAAATCAAAAATGTTTTATTTGCAACAGTTAGATACACCTTGCAGCTACTTATCTCCATAGCCGCCGACCCGACTTAGACGTGTATCGTAGCGTTGTACCAACTTTCCCATACCCTCGCTATAGAAGGCAGCCGCCAGTGCTCTCCGCCAATTCTCTACGCTGGCCTACGGCTCGTTGTCTTGTGCCGAAATGTTGTCTTCATAACCAGCGGTTCATGTGACCTGAGCTGAAACTCAGAGGGAGACAATTGCGGGCTGTATTGTGGGTAATCTCACATTTCCATTTGAAAACGATGCAGGAGCATCTTCATTGCCCCTGCAGAATGCGGCTGAGAATTGTCTTGAAGACGAAACAGCACGACAGTTATGTAATGTTAGCTGCATAGCTTCAGGGGAAATTTCTCACCAGGCCCTCGTACTTGGCGGCAGACACTATTTTCTAGACATCTTTACGCACTCACTGCGAGCTCAGAAATGAGAAGAGCGACGTGATGCTAACTGGGGTTATACTAGAGACACTACCCAACACATCTGTGCAAAGCTTTATCGGATTTTCATAGTCGTTTCCATTTCGTGACCGATCGGACCTTACTTTCGGAATAGCCATCGTAGCTTCGTAAATGTTCTGTAATCAAACGATCTGAGTTGCTGGCGAATACAGTTTATCCTCACTAGACAGTATATATTATCATTGTACATGAGGTGAAAAGGGTTTCGCCGGGTGCGGTGGCCGAGCGGTTATAGGCGCTTCAGTCACGAACCTCGCGGCTGCTTCAGTCGCAGGTTGGAATCCTGCCTCGGGCATGGATGTGTGTGATGTCTTTAGGTTAGTTAGGTTTAAGTTTGGCCGCATAGTTCTTAGTGCCATTTTTTGACCTTTCGCGTAAATTTTCTTTACATAAACGGCCGTATCTTTAGATTGCGTTGACACTGAAGCTCACTTCTGTACACCACCAAGGGACCGTATACCGCAGGAAGTGCGAAACATTTCTGCTTATTATGTCAACCCGCACTCGAGGTAACGGGTTTTAAGGGTTGGGTAGACAGATAGGCGGTCAAGAAAGTGAGGTTAGTAGGGTTCCATTTTTACAGACTTAGGTGACGAAATCCTAACAAAGAAAATAGCTACGACAAGTACTGAAGATGAGGGCCGCATAAATAACACCCCCTACTCTTTATTAGAAATGTTCTAGTTACAGTAGATAAATCAGCGCATTAATCGTAGCTACGCTTTCGATCCAAATCACGTTTTACAGGAACGCAAATAAAATCAATTTGCCTATACACGTGGTAATTCAGATCCCAGTATTAATGCCACCGCGTTTTAGAAGTACGATCATTCCCATTGCTAGCTAGCTTAAGAAACACTTCGGCTATCGAGCGTTTTCTGGCTGTGGCGAGTCTAATTCAGAATTCGAAACATTGTAGAATACGTTTGACAGCTATGTCGCCGTTTATTTCCTAGGGTGGTGCAGAATTATCCTACTAAATTTACTCGCTAATAACAGTATTTTGTTATTTCGATAAACATTCCGAATGATTGTCACATAAGCGGTGACATAAAGGCAGAAAATTCATGTTTTTGAGTCCAGGAAGCTCTATACAACAAACTGCAGATCATTTTGCCATTTTCATTGCGAAATTGACGTCTTAATCATGTCTGGGGTAATAATAGAGGGCTGTTTGCCTCGGTTGTCTGCTAGCGTAGTGAAAGATGTTTGCTACTGCAAGGGAGGTCTGGTTTCGGTTTTAATCTCGATGGAGGCAGATAGACTGTCAGTAAAGCAATTTTAAGAAATTCCCACGCCCCCAATACGTTTTTTGCTACCTTTATTCTGTACTGGCGCCCTGTGGATGTGAATATGAAATTATTGTAGAATTTCATACTTGTTACTGCCTACTTTTTCCGCTTCAGTCAATAATTGAATTGACTTAGGTGTGACACTGAATGATTTGTAGCTGAATTTCGTTATGAATCTACACGCATTGCTAAATTTTCACACTTTCATGGTAGGTCAGCAACGGTAATCCAGTATGACTGGTCTGAACGTTGACACAGACTGTTTCGCGGCCGAATGCGCATAATATTTTGCTACTTCGTAACGTTCTGGGGTACTCTGTTTTAGTAAAACAGTTATGTTATCTCGATAAGCTGAAATTAATTTTTATTAGTACAGTTCATATCAATTAGCGTTTCTTCTTTCCTTTATATCTTATATTTAGGTGTTGTGTTTAACACACTTATCAGCATTAATATAGTCTTACACATGACTGAAAACAGTCTGACAAAGTTCGGATAGTTTTTCAGTTTCACGCCCATGTGTAGTATGTTGGTAGCACATCGCCGCCTTGCCTGTTATGCTGTGTAGCAGACTTTAAAGCCGTGCGGATCAGCATAACGAAAAGGCGAGGGGTCTAGCTCGTTTTGTCCACGACTGTACATATCATGGAGATGAAGGTGGAGATTCTGCGTCCTAAAATAATTGCCAGGTTTTGTTGTGGTTGGCCTTGTGAAGACATTGGTTACACCACGAGGTAAACAGACCGAGGTGGATTGGATGAGAACATTGGGATTTCTGGAGTGTAAGGCACAGGGCGAAGAAAGCTGTATCATCGGCATACTGAAGGAAGTGTGCTGGTGGAGGTGGTTTGGGCATATCGGTAGTGGATAGGAGATAAAGGAGAGGGGAGAGGACGGAGCCTTGGGGCGCTTCTGCAGTGGAATGGACGGTACGGGGATTTGTATAGTTAACAGTGGTGAAGGATGGGTGATTAGATAGGAAGGATGCAGTAAGGCGGAAATAGTTAATTGAAAGTAAGTATGTTAGGAGTCTGAAATGGAGACTAGAATGCTGTACAATTTCATAGGGTTTTCTCTAGGTCTAGGGTGCTGTTGAGCTGGTCGTATGGGACATGGGTGAGGTGCAGAAACTGATCGTCAGAGGAGAAGTCAGGACGAAAGTTCGTTAATGGGAAAGAGGTGCTGATGGATGTGTCGTAAGAGGACGGTTTCGAAGACCTTGCCAACAGATTGGGCAACAGGAGGAGGTATCAGTAGGAGGTTTGTGCCTTTGAGGATAAGTAAGATTCACAGGCTTTCCACAGTTGAGGAAGTAACCTGTGGAGAGTCTACTGGTGTAAAGGGCTGCCACGGTGACTACAAAGGAGAGAGGCACTCTTTGAGGTGTCGATAGAAGATGCATTCGTGACTGGGGGAAGTGTTAGGTCTTTTGGGTGTTTTTATCTGGTGCTGTGATCGGCGTGTTCAGTTCGGTTTGTGGTATGTTCTCCAAGTACTGGAAGATAGAAGCCAGAATTGGGACACCAAAAGGAACAGGGAGTAATCAAAGTGAGAAACATCAGGAACGGAGAAGACGTCAGAGAGGTAGGATGCAAAGTGGTCAGCTTTGTTGACGTTGTCAGGTAAGGAGTAACTGTTGTGGAGGAGAGGGTAGTGAGGTATGGAGACAGGGACAATGAGCCAGTGCTTGGAAGGGTTAACGAGAAGTGTTGAGTCTGCTGTATGTCTGGAGCCTATCCCGCCTCAAATTCCTGATTTGTCTTTGTATTATCCAGTGGCGTGTGAATGTATCCCATTCACGAGTCTGGAAGAAAGAGCGTTACATGCTACGGGATTATCAGTGTAGTAGTAGGGATTTTGGGGGTAGGGTGGGGTGGTGAGGCTATGTTGCCTTTGTAGGAATATATAGCGTCTGACAAGGTCTGCAGAAGGAGGTACGTGGCATGAGGCTTGCTGGAAGGTCAGGCGGTGACTTCCGACGTGGGTCTGCGTGGGTTCCCGATAGGTATTCCAGTTGGCGCACGAGTAGTCTCGGGTACGTCTTGGATGGATACTGGGATGGAGTTCGGGGGAATGAGGCTATATGTAGGAGATGGCGCATTGCTATCAAAACAGTTCATAGTGTACTACACAGGTCGTAAAAACATCTATGAGAGCTGACATTTTAAAACTGTAGCTAGTTTTTTTACAATAGTCCTATTTATGTTGTTCAGACTTCATTTTTATGACTTTACGAACGTAATCTGTATTCGCATGGGAAGAGTTCTACTATCCGTGTCAATTCTTTTGTACTGCTCAATCGTCAACAGTGTGTGCGACACCTAGCAGTGAAATTTCTTCACATGCTTGGGCCGAGGCTGTGGCCCAACACTAGGGCTCTATTGAGACTGCGTGTCGTATTCCTCTCGTGTTTTTAAATCTGCTAACGGCGCCTGTCTTTGCTACAAGTTTTTTGCGTTAAGTATTAGTTTACGAAGACAAATGGTTCAAATGACTCTGAGCACTATGGGACTTAACACCTGAGCTCATCAATCCCCTAGAACTTAGAAACAGTTAAATCTAACTAACCTAAGGACATCAGACATCAATGCCCGAGGCAGGATTCGAACCTGCGACCGTAGCGGTCGCGCGGTTCCAGACTGAAGCGCCTAGAACCGCTCGGTCACAACGGTCGGCCCTAGGAAGACAGTAAGACAGCTGTCAGCTACTTCTTGTGTCATCTACGTGAATTCTGCGTCCAGTACCGTTGTAAGCTACCGTAATGTTCCCACTGAAAAATTGGCATATTCGTTTTGTCTTTTCTAGACATATCCGACAATAATTATGTAGACTGAAATCGGTCAGAGAATGAAAGAAATATGTTTTCCCCTCAAAGGCTCTTTCAAATTGTACAAAATTTTGCAGTGATTTTGAAACATTAACACGTTTCTTGGTGATACGATTTCGTTTAATGAAGTTGTACACGTTGACACCAGAGTAAGGCAGGGGTAATTTTCGAACTGCTGCCACGAGCAATTTGTCTCTTTAATAATTCGCAGATAAATAATTAAAATATTTTACTTATTAAAATACATTTTAATATATTAATTATCCTAAATAAATTTTTAAAAAGTTTATTCATTGGTCAATGAATGATAATTAATTGAATAAATTTAAAACTGTGTCAACACTATATGGTAATAGCAATTCCACACGAGGGTGGGACCATGCCTGATTTGAATCAATCCAGAGTATAGCGTGGTTATAATGAAGTTTGACTGGTGCTATACAGCGACCACTGGCACGCGCCGCTATACGCATACATGCCGACTGCCGCTTTGAGGGTGATTTCCGCACACTGTCAGGCAGATGTCCAGCTGCTCCCAGTTTGTCGTGTCTTTGAAACAGAAGCGGAGACATATTGTTGTTGCTGTTTTCATTCGAAAGACTGGTCGGATGTAGTTTCTCACGCTAGCCTTCATCTGTGCATAACTACTGAAACCTACGTCCACTTCAATCTACTTACTGTGTCCGAGCCTTGGTCTCCCTACACAACTTTTACCAACCAGATTTCCCTACATTACCGAAGTGGTCATTCCTTAACGTCTCAGGACGTGACCCATCAACTGAAGTAAATTGCGCAAATACAGTATAAAACAAAAAAATATTGGATGATTTATTCCGGAGAAAAAGCTTCGCAAACTGAGCAAGACAACAACGCGATGGTCCACCTCCGGCTCTTGTGGAAGCAGCTGCTTCCCAAAGTTTTTCACTGTTCTCCTGAGGGGTATCGTCCAAAACCCTGTTCAGTTGGTGTGTGTTATGTCGTCAAAATCCAGAGCTGGTTGGGTAGGGTTTGGCAAGCGCGAAGGTAAGCAGTAGAGACTGTCGCTGTGAGCGGGTGGGCATTGTCTTGCTGAAATGTAAGCCCACGAAGGGCAACAAAACAGGGCGTAGAATATCATCTTCGTACCGCTGTGCTGCAAAGGTGCCGTGGATGGCAACCAAACGGGTCCTGCTATGAAATCAGGATCAGAATGCCAGGATAGTGGCCCCTCCTTCGGCGAGGTCCGGAGAGGCGCGTAGGGGTAGGGGTTTCTTAGTTATTCGGAGCTCCAATGTTAGGCGGGTGATGGAGCCCCTCAGGAACATAGCGGCTAGGGTGGAGAAGTCCAACGTTCACTCGGTGTGCTTGCCGGGGGGCCTTATCCGAGATGTGGAAGAGGCTCTTCCGGCGGCTATCGAGCGTGCGGGGTGCAGCCAGCTGCAGACTGTTGCACATGTCGGCACCAACGATGCCTGTCGTCGGGGTTCCGAGGAAACCCTTGGGTCCTTTCCACGGCTGCCTAAATTGGTGAAGGCGGCCTCCATCTCTCGAGGAGTGGAAGCCAAGCTGACGATCTGCAGCGTCGTACCCAGGGTGGAGCGGGGTTCTCTGGTTTGTAGTCGAGTGGAGGATCTAAACCAGAGGCTACGTCGACTCTTTGACGAAAATGGTTGTAGATTCGTCGACCTACGCTGTGGGGTGGAAGGTTGTAGGACGCCTCTCAATAGGTCAGGGGTGCACTACACACAGGAAGCAGCTACATGGATAGCACAGTACTTGTGGCGTGCACATGGGTTTTTTTTTTTTACATTAGGTTCCTCCCCATGGGAAACAAACCGCTCGCCTGAAAAATAACTAGTTCATAAAACTGATGTGTGTATGCCAACTGTAAAAATTGTTAGTTCGCCTAAACAGGTCATTCCAAAGGATCTAAATATGCATAATCTCATGTTAGTAAATTGTCAAAGTGTCTCTAGCAAGATCCCCGAGTTAATCTCTGAAACAAACAGTAGCAGTCCCAATATTGTACTAAGTACCTAAAGCTGATTGAAACCAGACATAAAAAAGAGTGAAATTTTAAACTCGGATTGGACAATGTTTAGGAAGGATACGACATGCTATGGGAGGTTGTGTGTTCATTGCAGTTAAAAGTTGTTTAAACGCAGTTGAGATCGATACTGGGTCGGACTGTGAAATAGTTTGGATAAAGCTGTCAATCAGACAAGGATTGAACATTGTATTAGGAAGTTTTTATAGACCACCAGCATCCGCAACAAGCGTCGCAGAACGTTTCAGGGAAAGTCTTGAGCACATAGGAAATAAATATCCAAATTATCCATTATTCATAGGTGGAGACTTTAATCTAGCATCCATTGACTGGAAAAATTACACGTTTATCACAAGGGGCAGAACCAAAGATTCGTGTGAAGTTATTCTAGGAGCGCTCTCAACATACAAACTTGAGCAATTGGTTAGAAAACCAACTCGAGATGGGAACATATTAGATATCTTGAAGACAAAAAGACCTGATCTTTTTGAGGAAGTTAATCTAGAAGAAGGTATTACCTACCATAATGTGCGGAGAGTTTTCTTGTTTGGGAAAGCAAATAAAAGTGTCACTAATGAATATCTTCATAGTCAGCTCCAAGCATTCACCACAGGACACAAAGAAATTGAGCATTTTTGGTCGGAATTTAAAGGTATTGTCCACCATGTGCTAGAGAAGTATATGCTTAGCAAAATATAGGGGAGGGAAAGGATCAACCTTCGTAAAACAAACATATTAGGAAGTTGCTGAGAAAACAGAGAATTTTGCACAGTCGTTTTAAACGTAGTCACTGCCTCACTGCCCCGCTGACAAACAGAAATTATGCGAAATGAAAGCAGCTGTCAGAAGGACAATCAGAGATTCTTTTAACGAATTTGAAATCAATATTTTTATCTACATATTCTAAAAATTACCCCACAAAAATTTTGGTCGTACGTAAAGTCTATGAACCCTACAAATAATTCAATGCCTTGTCTTGCTGACAGTACGGGTAATGTAACTGATGATGCTAAACAGAAGGCCGAAATTCTAAACCTAGCTTTCAAAAACTCGTTTACGATAGAGGACTGCAGCACCATTCCCCCTTTCAATTATCGAACAAACGAAAGGATGGCTGATGTAGTGTTTAGTGTATCTGGGATTGTAAAACAGTTAAGATCCTTAGGCGCCAGGAAGGCATCTGGCCCAGACGGTATCCCCGTAAGATTTAATGTTGACTATGCTACAAACATAGCACCATTCTTATCAGTCATCTATCAGAGATCATTGGAACGGCGGGAAGTTCCACGGGACTGGAAGAAGGTCCATGTCATAGCAACCTACAAAAAGGGTAGAAAATCGGATGCACACAATTACTGGCCAATTTCACCGACATCGATTTTTGTAGAATCATGGAACATATTTTGTCTTCAGACATAATTACCTTTCTAGACTCTGAGAAGCTCATTTGCAGAAACCAGCACGGTTTTAGGAAATAGCGGTCAAGCGAGACACAGCTGGCCCTCTTTGTGCATGATATACAACAGACTCTAGATACCGACTCCCACGTTGATGAAATATTTTTCGACTTTCGAAAGGCGTTCGACTCAGTTCCGCACTGTCGCTTGCTACAAAAAGTGCGGGCTTACGGTCTATCCGATGACATATGCGGTTGTATAGAAAGTTTTCTAACAGACAGGGAGCAGTATGTCGTCCTTAACGGCCGACTTCAACAGAAACAAGCGTAACTTCAGGTGTGCCCCAGGGCAGCGTAATAGGCCCTCTGCTTTTTACGATTTACATAAACGATCTGGTTGATGGTATTGACATCGGCCTTAGACTGTTTGCCGATGATGCTGTAGTCTACAGGAAAGTAATATCACACGAAAGTTGTAAACAAATCAATGATAACTTGCAGAAAATAAATGCGAGGTGTAATGACTGGCAGTTATCTCTCAATATTAGTAAGTGTAACCTACTGCGTATAACAAGGCGAAAATCCCCATTAATGTACGAGTACAAAATAAATGCCCAGTCTTTGGAAGCGGTAACGTCCGTCAAGTATCTGGGTGTGACTATTCGAAATGATCTCAAATGGAATGATCAGATTACAAAATGGTTCAAATGGCTCTGAGCACTATGCGACTTAACTTCTGAGGTCATCAGTCGCCTAGAACTTAGAACTAATTAAACCTAACTAACCTAAGGACATCACACACATCCATGCCCGAAGCAGGATTCGAACCTGCGACCTGAGCGGTCGCTCGGCACCAGACTGTAGCGCCTAGAACCGCACGGCCACTCCGGCCGGCATCAGATTACACAAGTAACGGGTAAGGCGAACTCTAGATTGCGGTTTATTGGTAGAATCCTGAAGCGATGCAGTCCTTCACCAAAGGATATAGCTTACAATACTGTAGTTCGTCCAGTCTTGGAGTATTGTTCGTCTGTATGGGACCCTTATCAGTTGGACCTGATTCAAAAGATTGAGAAGGTCCAAAGGAGAGCGGCAAGATTCGTGACTAGTACATTTAGCCATCGCGAGATCGTTACAAATCTCATAGAAAGTTTCAAGTGGGACACACTTGCAGATAGACGGGGCGCTGAACACAAGGGGCTGCTCACTAAATTTCGAAATCCGATCTTCACCGAGAATGTAGAGCATATATTATTACCACCAACTTTCAAATCGCGCAATGAGTACGATTCAAAGATAAGGGAAATAAGAGCTCGTACTGAGGCGTTCAGACAGTCTTTTCTCCCTCGCGCGATCCGCGAGTGGAACAGAGGTGAAAAATATGACTTTGGCGCGAATTGTGCCCTCCGCCACACACCGCTTGGTGGCTAGCGGAGTATATATGTAGATGTAGATGAAATGAAATGGAACCCCACACCATAACTCCTGGTTGTCGGGCCGCATGGAGAGCGATGGTCAGACACGTGTTCGACCTGGAATCTTACTGACCGGAGTAGAATTGTTTTCAATGATCAGTTGCGCTTCGAACTGTGCCGCGCTAACCAGCGAAGATGTCCCTGGAGATGTCCCGGATAGGGGAGGGATACGAACGTAATTGTCGTCTGCCATTGGCCCGACAAGCAGGAGTGATTGTGTCGGGTGTCACCTCTTCGCGCCGTCTATTGGAATAACGCCATTTGACAGAGCACGGCACGTTTTAAGTAGAATCGTCTTGGAATCAGTGACTATCCGCATTCAGGAATATTTTCGGCGTTTGATGAAGATCGCTTAAACGCATTAACCCACAATGATCCACGTCACGTACTCGAGAAGTGGCAAATGTGATGAACTGTGGTCATTCCACCACCGTGCGACATTTGCACGTAATGAGGAAGTTTCAAAAGTCGGATGTATGTTTACCGCATGCTCTAAGCGAGAATGAGGAAGACCAGCGGGTGCCGATATGTACATCTCTGCTTTCTCGTCATCACTTGGCTTTTGAACAACACCGACCGTTTCTACTCTGTATCGTTACTCGTGACGACAAATGATGCCTTTACGCTAACATAAGGAAATGAAAGGAATGGTTGAGCCAAAACAAAGCATCAGTTCCCGTACAAAGAACTGCGTGCAAACTCAAAAGATAATGTTATCCATCTGATGGAACAGCGACGGTTTGGTGTACTACGAACTGCCTCCCCGAGGTATTGACCACACCTGAAACGTCTTGCAGACGGACTCCAAGAGCAATGACCAGGAAGACTGCGTGCAGAGATGCTACTCCACGATAACGCAGGCCTGCATTCCGCTAGACACAAAAAACAGTACTCAGGAGTTGGGTTGTGAAGTCATTCCGCACCCACCTTATTCACCTTATCTTGCGCCCTTTGATTTTCACCTTTTCCACTTTGTCGAATAGCCTTCAAGGAACTTTCTTTCAAGATGAAAATGCTCTCCGAAGATGGCTCGAAAAGTTCTTCGCCTTAAAATCAAGTGATTTCTACAGTCGTGGAATGGGAAAGTTAACCTAGGGTTCCACAACAGTTGTAAAGAGAGAAGGAGAATATGTTATTGATGACTCAAGTAACTGCTATACATTTATTAAACTTATGAAAAAAACGCTACGAACTTAGGCTCTAAGCCAACGTTTCAAATATCTTATATTATTATACAGGGACGATGGACACCAGGTCCACACAAATAACAAGCTAATACGCACGTCCTCTTTAAAAGTACGATATGTTGTCATTACCGCTACCCGTAGCTATCTCATTCACCTATGCATATAAAATCCTCAGTCCGATGAAACACTACATGGCGCAAAAAAATTCGTTCAGTATTACATGGGCAGATGTTTGGTGTCCTTATCATATGGCTATTCATTATATGTGCGTCCGACAAGTGTCTCTGTACACACGTCAAGAAAAGGTTTGCATCGCCTCACTTCCGAGAGTTACGGAACCCGCACAGAAAACTGGAACAGAGATCAACATAAACATCATTTCCGACTTTTTTATTGCTCATGAAAACCTCACATTGCATGTTGTGCCGTCATACAGAGAGACCTTCAGAGGTGGTGGTCCATATTGCTTTACCCACCGGTACCTATAGTACCCAGTAGCACGTACTCACGCATTGATGCATGCCTTACTCGTCGTGGCATACTATCCACAAGACCATCAAGGCACTATGTGGCTAGTTAGTTGCCTACAGTATTTTCACAAATCTACCGAAATTGTAGAGCCTGTGTACAAGATGTGAATATACGTTTTGTCTCTGTCACTTCCACTTAACCACGGAAACAGTGGCTTACGGTTAATAAAATGGAATGTATTAGCCTTTTTCAAATATTCTTTTGAAAGTGAAACATAGTTCTAACAGGACAATAAACTTTTTTCCAGTGCACTATACGTATTATCAGTTTCTAATTAGTTATTCGCTTAAGAAAAAGCTTTTCAGATGCAACGATGTCATATTTTATTTAAAATTTGCTTTGTTAGCTGTCAGATCACGGATTTTACAGGGCAAATGAACAAATATTTTTGCAACAATACTGTTTATTTTACTCGTTACTCGAGTTTATGCAACCAACGCAGTCTTCGTAAGTGATGAGCTACTTCCAAAAACATACCACAAGAAATCAGTGAGCATACGTCAAGTATGTTGGTACATTATTTTGTTACTTTACCAAACTGGCAATTGTGGCGAGAGGAGAAGTTGCTGTTCTTAGCTCAATAACACAATACTGCGGTGTAGAGATCAAAGAATCTGCAGAAACTCCAAGTAAATTTCATGACCGTGAAAAATAAAAGTCTCAATGGCCGCAAATACCACCCCTCCCCCCCACCCCACCCCACCCGGGCCCGTTAGTTATTTGACATATCGTTCTTCGGAGAGGCACAAAGAAATAGAGAATAGTAACTAAATTTGAGTATATGCCATCTAAAAACATACAATTTCGATCCTGATGAGGACTACTTCTTAACCATCAGTCGTCACATATTAACGTGAGAAATTATGTTACAGCCAGTGCTGCAAATACATAACATACTAACTACAGTTTCAGCTTAATACCCATACTGAAGGTGAGTATCCTACATGCTTTTTAAAACGAAACAATTCCGAGGTTTTCTGACCTTATACACGGAGGGTTTACTCGATATAATTCATATCTAACCGAAGTAAGTGTCTTGTACAACATTCCCTACACGAATAACTCGCGGTGAACATGGAACGAGACTGCCTACGTGAGAATTTTAGAAAGAACAATAACCATCATCATCATCATTTAAGACTGATTATGCCTTTCAGCGTTCAGTCTGGAGCATAGTCCCCTTATAAAATTCCTCCATGATCCCCTATTCAGTGCTAATATTGGTGCCTCTTCTGATGTTAAACCTATTACTTCAAAATGATTCTTAACCGAATCCAGGTACCTTCTCCTTGGTCTGCCCCAACCGCTCCTACCCTCTACTGCTGAACCCATGAGTCTCTTGGGTAACCTTGCTTCTCCCATGCGTGTAACATGACCCCACCATCTAAGCCTGTTCGCCCTGACTGCTACATCTATAGAGTTCATTCCCAGTTTTTCTTTGATTTCCTCACTGTGGACACCCTCCTGCCATTGTCCCATCTACTAGTACCTGCAATCATCCTAGCTACTTTCATATCCGTAACCTCAACCTTATTGATAAGGTAACCTGAATCCACCCAGCTTTCCCTCCCATACAACAAAGTTGGTCGAAAGATTGAACGGTGCACAGATAACTTAGTCTTGGTACTGACTTTCTTCTTGCAGAAGAGAGTAGATCGTAGCTGAGCGCTCACTGCATTAGCTTTGCTACACCTCGCTTCCAGTTCTTTCACTATGTTGCCATCCTGTGAGAATATGCATCCTAAGTACTTCAAACCGTCCACCTGTTCTAACTTTGTTCCTCCTATTCGGCACTCAATCCGTTTATATTTCTTTCCCACTAACATTACTTTCGTTTTGGAGATGCTAATCTTCATACCACAGTCTTTACATTTCTGATCTAGCTCTGAAATATTACTTTGCAAACTTTCAATCGAATCTGCCATCACAACTAAGTCATCCGCATATGCGAGACTGCTTATTTTGTGTTCACATATCTTAATCTCGCCCAGCCAGTCTATTGTTTTCAACATATGATCCATAAATAATATGCACAACAGCGGAGACAGGTTGCAGCCTTGTTTTACCCCTGAAACTACTCTGAACCATGAACTCAATTTACCGTCAACTCTAACTGCTGCCTGACTATCCATGTAAAGCCCTTTAATTGCTTGCAAAAGTTTGCCTCCTATTCCATAATCTCGTAGAACAGACAATAACTTCCTCCTAGGAACCCGATCATATGCCTTTTCTAGATCTGTAAAGCATAGATACAATTCCTTGTTCCACTCGTAACACTTCTCCATTATTTGCCGTAAGCTAAAGATCTGGTCCTGACAACCTCTAAGAGGCCTAAACCCACACTGATTTTCATCCAACTGGTCCTCAACTAATACTCGCACTTTCCTTTTAACAATACCAGAGAAGATTTTACCCACAACGCTGATTTAAGAGATACCTCTGTAGTTGTTACAATCTTCTCTGTTTCCATGTTTAAAGATTGGTGTGATTACTGCTTTTGTCCAGTCTGATGGAACCTGTCCCGACTCCCAGGCCATTTCAAATATCCTGTGTAGCCGTTTAAGACCTGACATTCCACTGTATTTGATGAGTTCCGACTTAATTTCATCGAACCCAGCTGCTTTATTGCAGTGCAATCTATTGACCATTTTCTCCACTTCCTCAAATGTGATCCTATTTCCATCATCATTCCTATCCCATTCTATCTCGAAATCTGAAACATTACTGATCGTATTTTCATCTACATTGAGCAACTCTTCAAAATATTCCCTCCATCTGCCCAAGGCATCCACAGGATTCACCAGCAGTTTTCCTGAACTGTCCAAAATACTTGTCATTTAGTTCTTACCTCCCTTTCGAAGACTGCTAATTACACTCCAGAATGGTTTTCCAGCAGCTTGACCCATAGTCTCCAACCTGTTTCCAAAGTCTTCAAGATTTCTTCTTGGATGCTGCAAGAATAATAACCGTAACAGCGAAATCTTTGTCATCTGTATTTACCGAATATAGCGCGAAATGTCACTGTTTTCTCTCACAATTTTGCGAAATGTGCCTACGTATTTACATTCGGAACTCTGGTGGGCGTTAATCTGTGTCATCAAATTGTTCGTTCCTTAAACCAGTGCTTTCTCTTCCCACCGTAAAACATCTTTTGTGGACAAAAACATCTTTTGTGGACGACGACGACTCGTTTTAGCTGGCGTTAAAATTTAGGGATATGCGTTGGTAATCAAGGATTACATAGGTTTTACTAAAACATGTTGTTGTTGTCTACAGTCCTGAGACTGGTTTGATGCAGCTCTCCATGCTACTCTATCTTGTGCTAGCTTCTTCATCTCCCAGTACTTACTGCAACCTACATCCTTCTGAATCTGCTTAGTGTATTCATCTCTTGCTCTCCCTCTACGATTGTTACCCTCCACGCTGCCCTCCAATGCTAAATTTGTGATCCCATGATGCCTCAGAACATGTCCTACCAACCGGTCCCTTCTTCTTGTCAAGTTGTGCCACAAACTCCTCTTCTCCCCAATTCTATTCAGTACCTCCTCATTAGTTACGTGATCTACCCATCTAATCTTAAGCATTCTACTGTAGCACCACATTTCGAGAGCTTCTATTCTCTTCTTGTCCAAACTATTTGTCGTCCATGTTTCACTTCCATACATGGCTACACTCCATGCAAATACTTTCAGACACGACTTCCTGACACTTAATTCTATACTCGATGTTAGCAAATTTCTCTTCTTCAGAAACGCTTTCCTTGCCATTGCCAGTCTACATTTTATATCCTCTCTACTTCGACCATCGTCAGGTATTTTGCTCCCCAAATAGCAAAATACCTTTACTACTTTAAGTGTCTCATTTCCTGATCTAATTCCCTCAGCATCACCCGATTTAATTCGACTACATTCCATTATCCTCGTTTTGCTTTTGTTGATGTTCATCTTATATCCTCCCTTCAAGACACTATCCATTCCCTTCAACTGCTCTTCCAAGTCCTTTGCTGTCTCTGACAGAATTACAATGTCATCGGCGAACCTCAACGTTTTTATTTCTTCTCCATGAACTTTAATACATATTCCGAATTTTTCTTTTGTTTCCTTTACTACTTGCTCAATCTACAGATTGAATAACATCGGGGATAGGCTACCACCCTGTCTCACTCCCTTCCCAACCACTGCTTCCCTTTCATGCCCCTCGACTCTTACAACTGCCATCTGGTTTCTGTTCAAATTGTAAATAGCCTTTCGCTCCCTGTATTTTACCACTGCCACCTTTAGAATTTGGAAGAGAGTATTCCAGTCAACATTGTCAAAAGCTTTCTCTAAGTCTACAAACGCTAGAAATGTAGGTTTGCCTTTCCTTAATCTTTCTTCTAAGATAAGTCGTAAGGTTAGTATTGCCTCACGTGTTCCAACATTTCTACGGAATCCAAACTGATCTTCCCCGAGGTCCGCTTCTACCAGTTTTCCCATTCGTCTGTAAAGAATTCGCGTTAGTATTTTGCAGCTGTGACTTATTAAACTGATAGTTCGGTAATTTTCACATCTGTCAACACCTGCTTTCTTTGGGATTGGAATTATTATATTCTTCTTGAAGCATGAGGGTATTTCACCTGTCTCATACATCTTGCTCACCAGATGGTAGAGTTTTGTCAGGACTGGCTCTCCCAAGGCCGTCAGTAGTTCTAAAGGAATGTTGTCTACTCCCGGGACCTTGTTTCGACTCAGGCCTTTCAGTGCTCTGTAAAACTCAACACGTAGTATCGTATCTCCCATTCATCTTCATCTACATCCTCTTCCATTTCCATAATATTGTCCTCAAGTACATCGCCCTTGTATAGACCCTCTATATACTCCTTCCACCTTTCTGCTTTCCCTTCTTTGCTCAGAATTGTGTTTCCATCTGAGCTCTTGATGTTCATACAAGTGGCTCTCTTTTCTCCAAAGGTCTCTTTAATTTTCCTGTAGGCAGTATCTATCTTACCCCTAGTGAGATTAGCCTCTACATCCTTACATTTGTCCTCTAGCCATCCCTGCTTAGCCATTTTGCACTTCCTGTCAATCTCATTTTTGAGACTTTGTATTTCTTTTTGCCTGCTTCATTTACTGAGTTTTTATATTTTCTCCTTTCATCAATTAAATGCAATATTCCTTCTGTTACGCAAGGATTTCTACTAGCCCTCGTCTTTTTACCTATTTGATCATCTGCTGCCTTCACTACTTCATCCCTCAGAGCTACCCATTCCTCTTATACTGTATTTCTTTCCCCCATTCTTGTCAATTGTTCCCTTATGCTCTCCCTGAAACTCTCTACAACCTCTGGTTTAGTCAGCTTATCCAGGTCCCATCTCCTTAAATTCCCACCTTTTTGCAGTTTCTTCAGTTTTAATCTACAGTTCATAACCAATAGATTGTGGTCAGAGTCCACATCTGCCCCTGGAAATCTCTTACAATTTAAAACCTGGTTCCTAAATCTCTGTCTTACCATTATATAATCTATCTGATACCTTCTAGTATCTCTAAGATTCTCCCATGTATACAACCTTATTTTATGATTCTTGAACCAAGTGTTAGCTATGATTAAGTTATGCTCTGTGCAGAATTCTACCAGACGGCTTCCTCTTTCATTTCTCTCCCCCAATCCATATTCACCCACTATTTTTCCTTCTCTCCCTTTTCCTACTCTCGAATTCCAGTCACCCATGACTATTAAATTTTCGTCTCCCTTCACTACCTGAATAATTTCTTTTATCTCATCATACATTTCATCCATTTCTTCATCATCTGCAGAGATAGTTGGCATATAAACTTTTACTACTGTAGCAGGCATGGGCTTCGTGTCTACCTTGGCCACAATAATGCGTTCACTATGCTGTTGGTAGTAGCTTACAGGCATTCCTATTTTTTTCTTCATTATTAAACCTACTCCTGCATTACCAATATTTGATTTTGTATTTATAATCCTGTATTCACCTGACCAAAAGTCTTGTTCCTCCTGCCACCAAACTTCACTAATTCCCATTATATCTAACTTCAACCTATCCATTTCCCTTTTTAAATTTTCTAACCTACCTGCCCGATTAAAGGATCTGACATTCCACGCTCCGATCTGCAGAACGCCAGTTTTCTTTCTCCTGATAACGACGTACTCGTGAGTAGTCCCCGCCCGGAGATCCGAATGGGGGACTATTTTACCTCCGGAATATTTTACCCAAGAGGTCGCCATCATCATTTAACCATACAGTAAAGCTTCATGCCCTAGGGAAAAATTACGGCTGTAGTTTCCCCTTGCTTTCAGCCGTTCGCAGTACCAGCACAGCAAGGCCGTTTTGGTTAGTGTTGCAAGGCCAGATCAGTCAATCATCCAGATTGTTGTCCCTGCAACTACTGAAAAGGCTGCTGCCCCACTTCAGGAACCACACGTTTGCCTGGCCTCTCAACAGATACCCCTCCGTTGTGGTTGCAAATACGGTACGGCCATCTGTATCGCTGAGGCACGCAAGCCTCCCCACCAACGACAAGGTCCATGGTTCATGGGGGGAAGCATAGCTAAATCCTTTTCTGTGACAGAGTGTAATAGAAGACAAGTAATACACTCATGCTCATAAATTAAGGATAACGCTGGTACATGGTGAAACAACGCTCTGGTGGGCGGTTTGCGGGTTTAAATCACCTCGGGGTATGACCATGCGGTGCATTTTGCCTGTGGTCGTCGCACGGTGGCGCTGGCAGCAGTCCACATACGCAGAGGTGTGTTGGTGCATGTCAGAGCACGGTGTAGTGAGTAAGTGTGCAGACGTTTTCAGACGTGCTAATGGTGACTGTGTTGAAAATGGCTCAAAGAGCACTTATAGATGATGTTATGAGCGGTGGATTACTAGGGCGACTGGAGGCTGGTCAAACACAGCAGGTCGTAGCACGGGCCCTCTGTGCGCCACAAAGTGTGATCTCAACATTATGGCAATGATTCCAGCAGACAGGAAACGTGACCAGGCGCTACTGTACGGGACGTCCACAATGTAAAACGCCACAAGAAGACCGATATCTCACCGTCAGTGCCCGCAGACGGCCACGGAGTACTGCAGGTAGCCTTGCTTGGGACCTTACTGCAGCCACTGGAACAGTTGTCTCCAGACACACAGTCTACAGACGACTGAACGTACATGGATTATTCGCCCGGAGACCTGCAAGGTGCATTCCACTGACCCCTGGTTACAGGAGAGCCCGTAAAGCCTGCTGTCATGAACATAGTATATGGTCACTGGAACAGTGGTCCCAGGTTATGTTCACGGACGAGTCCACATATAGTCTGAATACTGATTCTAGCCGGGTTTTCATCTGGCGTGAACCAGGAACCAGATACCAACCCCTTAATGTCCTTGAAAGGGACCTGTATGGAGGTCGTCGTTTGATGGTGTGGGGTGGGATTATGATTGGTGCACGTACATCGCTGTATGTCTTTGACAGAAGAACTGTAACATGTCAGATGTATCGGGACGTCATTTTGCACCAATATGTCGGCTTTTTCAGGGGTGCAGTGGGTCCCGCCTTCCTCCTGATGGACGATAACGCAAGGCCAGCACCGAGTTGCCATCGTGGAGGAGTACCTTGAAAGAAAAGATATCAGGCGAATGGAGTGGCCTGCCTGTTCTCCAGACCTAAACCCCATCGAGCACGTCTGGGATGCTCTCGATTGACGTATCGATGCACGCCTTCAAACCCCTACGACTCTTCAGGAGCTCCGACAGGCACTGGTGCCAGAATTGGAGGCTATACACCAGCAGCTGCTCGACCACCTGATCCAGAGTATGCCACCCAGTTGTTCGGCCTGTGTACGTGTGCATGGTGATCATACCCCCATATTGATGTAGGGGTACATGCGCAGGATACAGTGCCGTTTTGTAGCACATGTGTTTGTTCCCTACGTGCCTATGCCTTGTCTAGTGCCACACTGTGTGGCTCCACATTCTGCACTTATCATTAATTTATAAGCAGGAGTGTAATCACATTTCTGAGGCGATTTAAGTACTTCCTGCCGGCCGAAGTGGCCGTGTGGTTAAAGGCGCTGCAGTCTGGAACCGCAAGACCGCTACGGACGCAGGTTCGAATCCTGCCTCGGGCATGGATGTTTGTGATGTCCTTAGGTTAGTTAGGTTTACCTAGTTCTAAGTTCTAGGGGACTAATGACCTCAGAAGTTGAGTCCCATAGTGCTCAGAGCCATTTGAACCATTTTTAAGTACTTCCTGCAGATTGCTTATAACGAATGAATATAAATATAACCCGAAAACTTTCACTCCTGACGGATGCATGGGTCTCAGGGCAAGAGTTGTAAACTTCATAAAAAAAAATAAAAAGGCCGAAAAAAACTTTTGTTTCTTCCAGGCGTTGTAATCTTTCCAGGTTCCACATACTGCCATTGGATGCTGCCAGTTGCAGAGCGCAGGCAGTCGTATCTTAGTACACATAGGATGTAGTCGTTCCTAGAACGATGATTTAAATAAAGCAGTTCAATCGATGAGAAGTAAAAAGCCTCAGTCTCCGCCTGGAGCAGAAAGCAGGTGACTCGAATGATTTTAGACGCTATTCACAAGCACAGTTTGTGAGAAAACGATTATTACGACCCGCATTCACCCACTGCCACCCACCGCAACCAAACTCCCTTCGATCAGCAGGAGACCAAGGACTATCTGCTTCCACAACCACGAGTCTGTGGCAGTGGGCGGTCACGGAGAAAAGTGTGTCTTCACGTACACACATTTACTTTTTATATATATTTATGCCGATACCGATTTTCACCAGCCATTTTTCTGGCCATTAAAATTGCTACACCACGAAGATGACGTGCTACAGACGCGAAATTTAACAGACAGGAAGAAGATGCTGTGATATGCAAATTATTAGCTTTTCAGAGCATTCACACAAGGTTGGCGCCGGTGGCGACACCTACAACGTGCTGACATGAGAAAAGTTTCCAACCGATTTCTCATACACAAACAGCAGTTGACCGGCGTTGCCTGGTCAAACGTTGTTGTGATGCCTCGTGTAAGGAGGAGAAATGCGTACCATCACGTTTCCGACTTTGATAAAGGTCGGATTGTAGCCTATCGCGATTGCGGTTTATCGTATCGCGACATTGCTGCTCGCGTTGGTCGACATCCAATGACTGTTAGCAGAATATGGAATCGGTGGGTTCAGGAGGGTAATACGGAACGCCGTGCTGGATCCCAACGGCCTCGTATCACTAGCAGTCGAGATGACAGGCACCTTATCCGCATGACTGTAAAGATCGTTCAGCCACGTCTCGATCCCTGAGTCAACAGATGGGGACGTTTGCAAGACAACAACCATCTGCACGAACAGTTCTACGACGTTTGCAGCAGCATGGACTATCAGCTCAGAGACCATGGCTGCGATTACCCTTGACGCTGCATCACAGACAGGAGCGCTGGCGATGGTGTACTCAACGACGAACCTGGATGAACGAATGGCAACACGTCATTTTTTCGGATGAATCCTGGTTCTGTTTACCGCATCATGATGGTTGCATCCGTGTTTAATGACATCGCGCTGAACGCAAATTGGAAGCGTGTATTCGTCATCGCCATACTGGCGTATCACCCGGCTTGATGGGATGGGGTGCCATTGGTTACACGTCTCGGTGATGTCTTGTTCGCATTTACGGCACTATGAATAGTGGACGTTACATTTCAGATGTGTTACGACCCGTGGCTCTACCCTTCATTAGATCCCTGCGAAACCCTACATTTCAGCAGGATAATGCACGACCGCATGTTGCAGGTCCTGTACGGGCCTTTCTGGCTACAGAAAATGTTCGACTGCTGCCCTGGCCAGCACATTCTCCAAATCTCTCACCAATTGAAAACGTCTGGTCAATGGCGGCCGAGCAACTGGCTCGTCACAATACGCCAGTCACAACTCTTGATGAACTGTGGTATCGTGTTGAAGCTGCATGGGCAGCTGTACCTGTATACGCGATCCAAGCTCTGTTTGACTCAGTGCCCAGGCGAATGAAGGCCGTTATTACGGCCAGATGTGGTTGTTCTGGGTACTGATTTATCAGGATCTATACATCAAAATTGCGTGAAAATGTATCACATGTCAGTTCTAGTATAATATATTTGTCCAATGAATACCCGTTTATTATCTGCATTTCTTCTTGGTGTAGCAATTTTAATGGCCAGTAGTGTATTTAAAGTTGTCTTGATGTCGCCATATTTCCTTTTTTAAAAATTCAGGATGTGTTACTTTAATTGTCCATGTATCCTCTCTCTTCAGAAGGTATCTACAGCTGTCTGCTACAGTTCCAGTCTTTCCGTAGCATTCTATAACGTTTATCTTCATCTTACGAGAACGTCGGCAAAGCGGAACAACATATTGCTTCTTTCGACCTTCACTGGTTTATGTAATTATTAACTTCCTGTATTATCCATTCTAAGTAGAAGATTAATTTTATCATGCCCGCAATTGAGAAAGGAAATAAGATGCATATTTTCACGTCCAGCCTATGTTTTGTGAAACGTGGTCCAGCAGCGTATGCCAATCTTTTGTGTTGGACATTCAGTGCGAATTCTCTTGTGGGTCTAACATTATTACAACCGACGGCTTAAATTATGGAAGAACGACACGTTAGAATTCAGCTGTCCTGTCTCGGAACTTTGTCACACCCGGAACAGCTTCGCACAGTTGCTGGATTCAATTAGAACCCGCTCGTACTAATATGTAATTACTGGAATATGAAATTACTCGCAGACGTTCTTTGTCAGGCTCTCCTCTTGTCGCAGGGTGAGCTCGTTTCAAAGCCCCGACGTCTGACTGCATTTTTACATAACAAGAACAGTGTTCCAAGTCATTCGCTGCATAGTGTTTAAAGTGCATTGCAAACAAGCAGTGATGTATTGCTCGTCTTATTGTGTGCAGACAGAAGTATATTTTCTTCTCTATTGAAAGCCATAATCAATGAATTTTCTGTATCAGAAATGTATTCAGTTATTTAAGTAATAACGCATTCAAGTAGCAATGTACTATATTCTGTTTCAACTAACAAGTTACAAACATAAGTGTATTTCTCATGTGAAGCTAAAATTCGTGTATTACATTTATGAAGTACTCAATCAGCATTTAATCTGTATAATCTGTGTAAACATACATTAGTACAAACCATTTCAGATGAGAATACCTCGAGGTTGTACCGAGACCTTCTCATCTGAAATAGAAATAGGCCATTACTAACCAACATGCTACTTGGACTGTATTACTCATCCAAATACAGTATATCACTTCCCTCTATATACTACAAACTATTCTTAACCACGCTCATTGCGTTACTTTTCTTTTTTCATTGAAATTTGCATTACATAAATTATATTCTCATCAACTAGGTAGTAACAAATTATATGGAACCATTTTAACAATTGTTAAGCATTAAATCCACTGCAACCTCAGAAAAATCTTTATGTTCTTTACGTTATTTAAAAAAAAACATTAACAACTGTATACCAAGAAGACTGTAACAATGAGAAGTCTTTGCTATTAGATTCAGAAGCATCCGACCCACATTACATTTCAAGGCGGTGGGTTGCTCTGTACAGTTAATGAAATAAATAAATGAATAATATATCCGCTTGGAGGGCTTTGTGAAAGATTTAATGGGAATACGAGTGTACACATTACTGAAGTACAATACAGAGAAATGACTTAAGATTATGAAGTACTACAGATATTTTACTAAACCCATTACGTTTAAGAGTGGCTGTGCAAATTACCTTTCCATGAAGAAGATTTTCACCACAAAAGTGAATTTCTCGGAAATGTACTACATATTAGAGTGAGAAAGTTCTTTTGAATTCGTCGCTCTTTTCATAAATCAAATATCGACTGTGAACACTATTATTGATTGTATGAGAAAGAACGCCCTTCTTCACAGTTACCTAACCTTCGGGTAAAAATGTTGGTTCTACTGTAGCATAACAGACACTACTGGCTACTTCATGAAAGTCCATCAAATTATTCGTCTCTTTCTTTATCATGCGACAGTGATTCCGATTGGCGATATGGAACTCACGTGAGAGATATTGACTGGTGACTCCATAGAGTGCTGTGTGCACAACGACCATATACGTGACATTAGAAGGAAGGTCAGCGTTGGCCGTAATTTTGATGGTTTATTGACAGCAAAAGTGAGTTCAGTCACGCCCTCTCAAGTTCACACCGAGGTCTGCTGTAGAGGTGAATAAACAGCGGCTTCAGTTATTGTGATCGTTTCTTAGCTTTGGTTACTGATAATAACTTGACACCAGTGACTATGAGTTTAATTTGTACACTACAGCATTTAAGATAATCACTATGTGATTGAAAATTGATTTTGCTGTCAATAAACCATCAAAATCACGACCAACGCTGACCTTCCTTCTAATTGCACGTCAGAGATACTCGCATTACTTATCTGGCCGCAGCCGTGTGAAGCTGTGCCGCTTCCGCCACCATGTCACGTGATGTCGACCTCTGACAAGAGTGTGCCGGAAAATGTGACGCCCGTCTGTTGCCAGCCAGGAAATGTAATTTCATTTGCGAAGACAAATCATCATCGTCTGTATATTGGAATGAAGACAGCAAAAATTAGTGCTGAATCGAGGCTCTAACCCGAATTTCCTGCTTTACGTTAGCGGCTGCTTTAACCATATTTTTTAAAAATATTTAATGCACATGACAAGCTTTTATTCTCTCTTTTTGTTCGATATTGTCGGTTGCATTTGCTCGGGGTGGATGTCCCATGACACCTGTTCAACGTCATCCTTGATCCATTCACTCAGTTATTTATTACAGAGGGCAACTAACCCTCTGAGCGAATACACCGAGCTACCGCGCTGGCATGACTTCAGCTATCCGTGCACGGCGAGCCCAAAACTTCGATATGTCGTGGTTCTTGTATCACTACACGCACTCGTGCGTTACGTACGTGGTGGAGAAAAATTGTGTCACGAAATTTTAAACCTGGATAGCTGATGCCAGTAGGAACCAAAATTACTAATGATGTGCAGGTCGAAGAAGCACCATTTTTAAACTACGGAAACTTGGCGTTCCGATTAGCCGTGGGATTGCCCTGTTGCCGTTCGTCGGTTGATGGGTAGCGCTATGGTTGTTCGTTCACACTCAGAAACGTCCCTCGCCCCATCGCTGCCCCAATGTGATACGTACACGTATAGAATAGGTCTTGCTGTTTGTCTCCACCTCAAGTCAGAGGCATTCACACGTAAGCTTCGCTTCGGGGCACACACATGTCACCTGCGATTTAGTCAAACAGTACGCATGGCGGCACAGTATTCGTTTGAAGAACAACGAGATATGCTTTTTGTTTATGGACTAGCCGACGGCAATGCGCAAGAGGCACGACGGTTGTATGAAGAATGCTATCCAGTAAGATGCCGCCCACATCTGCAAACGTTTACAGCAGTTCACCGGCTACTCGGAGAAACAGGCTCGTTAGCGGGATATCATAGTGATGCTGAAAGACGTCGAAGATGACGGGACGCTGCATTTGGAGAGACTGTTCTCGACCATTTCGAGGAAGCACCTACGACAAGTACTCGAGCGGTTGGACACGACATGGGGGCCACTCATCGGTTGGTCTGCGAGGGATGACGGCCAGCATCCCTTTAGTGTACACCCTGTCCAAGACCTAAATCCTGTCGCGGACTATGAACACAGGCTAGGGTTTTGCCGGTGGTCTCTGCGACGTGTTGCACGAGATCCCGACCTCCCGGCCACTGTGGTCTTTACTGACGAGTACACCTTCCATCGAGATGGCCTTTACAGCATTCGAAACGTTTATTACTGGGCAAGGGGGAATCCTCACGTCACGTACGTCCACGGACACCAGGAACGCTTTTTGCTCAACATTTGGGCAGACATTGTGGGTGACCATCTGGTTGGGCCGATCCGTCTACCTCCTCGACTTCCCAGGGCAAATTACCTTCACTTTTCGCAAGAAACTCTACCCGGCCTGCTGGACATACGGCTACGCATGTGGTTGCAACATGATGGGGCGCCCGCACATAACAGTTGTGCTTTGCGCGGATATTTAAATTAACTCTTCGGCGGTCGGGAAACTGCCAGAGGTGCTCGTAGGACGTGGCCCCAGCGATCACCAGACTTAAAACCACCGGACTTTTTCGTGTAGGGATTCTTCAAGGTTCTAGTTCACCAACCTGGACCCGAACCACCCAGAAACGAAGACGGATTAATGAATCGCATTCAGCATGCCGCCAATCACATCAGGCCAATGCCAGGAACGTTTGAAATAGTTTGGCAAAGCGCCGTTCGACGTTACCGAACATGTGTCCAGTCAGAGGGTAACCAGTTCAAGCACCTGCCTTAAGTAAACAATGTTATAGCTACAATAAAAGCCCTTTCAGGGCCGACACAGTTTGCGAAAAGCTTTCTGTACGCGAACTAACAACTGTTGACAGGGCTGTTCCTGGCACGTCTTATCATGAACTGCAATGGACGTTTTGGGACCCTGCCGGATTCGCCTCAAGCCCCCAGAGTGGGATGCTGGTGCGCTACCACCGAGTCTTGGATACATCGCCATCTCCGGCAGGCGAAGCATTCGCGGTCATGCGTTGTCCAGAGCATCCGGCAACAGGGCAATCCAGCGACCAATCGGAGCGCGTCGGGCCACGTCTCCGTAATTTAAAAAATTGTGGGTGGTCGACCTACACAACATTATTAATTTTGGTTCCTACTGACATTAGCTAACCAGGGCTAAATTTCGTGACAGAATTTTTCACCACCATGTATATTCCTGTCGAGAAAGAACATACTTATTTGAGGGTCCAGGGCCCGGTATTGGTGAATAAATACGAAATATCCGTGCCTGTGTTATTAAGAATTACGATGCCACGCTCCTTCGGACATGGAGCACTGCTATTTCGTATTCGTATCAAAGAGAGGAAAGACGCATACGTGGAGAGCCGAAGAAGAGAGAGCAGAAGCAGACCGGCGTGCCCGAGGGTACTCGAGTACACATCACGACGGCAGGTGGACGCGTGCTGCCAGTGGAGGTACGTGCTGTTACCTTCTACGAATGGGCACGTGGGACTAGTGTGTCTGTCATCCACAAACGCCTACAGGCCGTGTATGGTGACGAGGTCATGCCTCGGCAAATGGTTGGTCAGTGGCGTTGCATGTTCAGAGAAGAGAGGCGGAGTGTGGAGGATGAAGGTCAAGCTAGGCGTCTCCCCATTCTCGGGATATCACTCCCAAACCAATCCTCAGGAGAAGCAGGCTGCGTGACAATTCCTCGCATCGCAGGGCACCGAGCTTTACTAGAGTGGTTTCCTCTAACTGATTACACGCTACGACAAATCTCTCAATGTCGGTGGCGACTGTGTTGAAAAATAACGTAACGTGTACATTCATGATGTCGTGGTGTGTTTATTTTTGGCAGTATAGTTTCAGTGTGAAAAAAAAATAACGAACCTTACTTTCAGATCGTTCCTCGTATTTACGTCTTCTGCTTGCTTCATGTGATTCAAGTTTCCGTATTTGGTTCATCTTTCAATAATCAACCCGAACCTAACCTGTATTGGATATCACAACCCAGTCTTATTCACAGTGACGTAATAGTATTGTGGGAAACTCTCCTCATCTACTAATTCTGCGAATCCCGGTACGACAGCAGTGCTTAATTTTCGTTTCGACACGTTCTTTGAAAACCATTCTGAAGCAAATGATGTATTACAGTCCTAGTTCAAGGTAGGACTGTGCGGCTGGTCTCGGCGGAGGTTCGAGTCCTCCGTTGGGGCCGGCCGGTGTGGCCGTGCGGTTCTAGGCGCTTCAGTCTGGAACCGCGTGACTGCTACGGTCGCAGGTTCGAATCCTGCCACGGCCATGGATGTGTGTGATGTCCTTAGGTTAGTTAGGTTTAAGTAGTTCTAAGTTCTAGGGGACTGATGACCTGAGATGTTTAGTCCCATAGTGCTCAGAGCCATTTTTGAACCTCCCTTGGGCATGGGTGTGTGTCTAATTTAGGTTAAGTAGTGTGTAAGCTTAGGGACTGATGACCTTAGCAGTTAAGTCCCATAAGATTTCACAGACATTTGAACATTTTTTTCAAGGTAGGAATATCTCAATAGAGGTAACTTGTTTCATTGAAATTGTAATTTTCTGATATTCCATCCAGTCAGCCTCCTGTCAAATGATTATCGGGCATCTTTGCCAGGGGGTAAAAGGCGGTCGGGACTATTGGTCCACCGCCCACCCCCTTCTAGTACCGCGGTGAAGAAAGACTGCATTCTGCTCGCTGTCAGGCCAAAATCCCGGTCAAGGTCTTGTGCCTTGGACTTTACTACTGAGGGTCCCTGATTACCTTTCTGATTCACCGAAACGTGCTGGAACTGGCATTCAGGTGCCATTGGAAATTCAGGGACTGTTCATTTGCTTGATAAGACACTTTGTAATCTTAGCGTACGGCCTGCTTACACCATAATAATGAGTTGCAAGTCACCACAATGAATAAAGAATGTCGCATCAGTGTGAGGTGGACAGTTGTGGACTGTTCCGAGGGTTGTTCAGTCAGATAGGGTAGTTACTACCAGAATGACGAGAGCAGTATTTTGAAATGTTCGCTTCTAAAATGTTGCACTGCAATTTGCAAGGAACCCTTTGAGTGTGAAGTCGCAAAAGATCAATGGTGCTTAAGGCATTCAACGCCCCACATATTGTCTACCACGCTAGAATAATAGTGGCTGCTAATGCGAACATAGGGCGGGGCTGAAGGTATGCAGTGGTGAGGACAGCATGAGTCTACGGAGCGCTGTTGAACTGCTCGGTCGACGAGTAACTTACAACAGTGCTACAGTGCTAGTGGTGTTGATACAAAGCAGAGCAATTACACAATAAACAAAGCAAACATTGCGTTATATCTACAATAAGTTGGCGAAGTTCACCTTCGTCAGAAAGGCATCCAAGGAACTAAGCAGAGTGAGAAAGAAGTTGCAGATGAAATATTAGCGTTTCTGCAAGATGAGAGAGGAGAATGTGTGGTGTTGTAGACGCTCTAATACGCGGGCAATGTACATGAGGAGTACAATGATGACGATACGTGCTTAAAAAGTGAAAGTGGTGTTGAAACAGGTGTCAAGGCACGTAGTTCAACATCCCCGTCGGACAGGGAGCTACAAATCCTGCGAAACGCAATTAAGGGCAATCGTTGTCCAAGCAGCGTGTACTAAACATAATTACATACATGGAAGATGACCCGCAGCATAATAAAAGAACAATTATGAACAGATTTCGAATAAGTACGCAGCAATAAGAATGTGTAGTGCATAAGAAAACTAAGCATATTGAGCGGAGGACAAGGCATACTTTTTTCAGAAACTGGTGTTTGCTCGTTTCAACGATGTTCCATACAATTGACAGGAATTGGATGATACTGATCTGTTACGCTATGCACACCAAATTGAGCGCGACATCGATTACAGTAATTTCAAGGGAAGCAGTCGATGGTTGCGTACCTCCAAACAGTGCTACAGAATGGAAAGCCGTAAGGTAACGAAATTTTAAACGAAGCATCAATTTGACGATGCACAGCAAACTGCGGAATCGGCCCGAAAATTTGGAGATGAGATAAACAAACTTATCCCATCGTTCAGGAAGGAATTTGTTTTCAACTGCCACCAGTCGGGATTTGACGAGGAAATGCATATGAGAGGAACCCTGGACATTAGACATAACAGAGGAGTTGCATCAAAATCAACTAACATCAGTGTCTTAGCGCATTTGTATACAATTATTCTGACTCTTAACGTGAATTGTAAACCGGTTGGAAAGTTATTTATTTTGCTGCGAAAAGTTTGAGGTGCTTGTTCCCTACGATTCTTACTCTTATGCATGATCTTGCATGGGCAGTAGGGAATATGTACGTCACAGCAAGGAAGAGTGGGAAAATGGGCATAAGAGAACTACAGCTATGGTACGAGCACCACTTTTGGCCAACAGCTGATCAAAATAACTTGATTTTGCTTGGTTCCTGGAAATTCAGCATCTGGATGTTTGTTTTTTCCGTGTCTTCAAAACACATTATAGAACTATCTACAGCCGGCCGGAGTGGCCGTGCGGTTCTAGTCGCTACAGTCTGGAGCCGCGAGACCGCTACGGTCGCAGGTTCGAATCCTGCCTCGGGCATGGTTGTGTGTGATGTCCCTAGGTTAAGTTTAAGTAGTTCGAAGTTCTCGGGGACTGATGACCTCAGAAGTTGAGTCCCATAGTGCTCAGAGCCATTTGAACCAGAACTATCTACAGCTACCCCTTAAAGGATATGAAGTTTCACCATAAGCTCCACGACAGACTGTTTCGCATTCGGTTGCATGCCATCACATTCCAACAGTTCTCATCACCCCGTTATACCAATATGATACTGTACATATCCCTTAAGAGCAGATAACCTAGATGAATGCGCCGCGCGGTTTGGAACTCCCAAGGAGTTCGCTTTTGATCTTGATGGTGTGAACCTTTATGATCATTGTGGCGCGCCATTTTTCATTCGCTGTTCACGGTAATGGTTTGGTTTGAAAGTTTCTTGAATGTCGATGATGTCTATTTTGTGAAAGGTAATAGTTACGTCACGGAGAAGGTTGATCTCTGCATCTCCTGGACACCAATTATCTGTCGGCCTCCTGATGCACATGGTGAGTCATTAGCAGCTAATATTTTTCCTGCCATAATTGTTGACACAACACTTTCAGAGGAGCCTTACTGAAGACTGAACTTGCGACGTCGCACACAACGGGTTCCTTGTGAAACGACGCCATAATTAAATAGTGAATGCTTTTTTGTTTTGTACTGCATGAAAATAGACGACCATCACGCAAACGTGTCACTATACATGACGTCATTACAGCCTACGACTGGACAGCGTTATCATAGAAACGAGCACGTGATGCGTCCTGGCTTACACTTCGAGTGGACTACGACCTTCTCGGATATTATAGCACCTTTTGGCATCCTTTAAGATCATAGTTTATGTCAACACAAGCCAAACCACTTTATAACTGATTGTACGCCGAAATTGGTTGTAAAATCGCGAGGAAAATAATACGCTTAACGTCGTCTAGCGAAAACTTTATTACTCTGTAAACACTATGCGACTGTGGCGGCAACCAAAATTACAGAAAAAAGTACTTTGAACCAATTTTTTGATGTTGTCAAGGAGCTCAGTCGCTGTTTTCTTTGTGCAAAGAAATTGTGATGTTTCTCTTATTCCTGTACTTACCTCTGTCAGTGAGTGGTTAAAACAAACTGGTGTCAAATACTATGATTCCAAAGCTCCAGAGTTCCATCTTCCTTCAATCTTAGTATTTTTATTTGTCGTTTATCAGTACTTTCCCCTCTGAAATTTTTGTCAACCTGAAAAGCGAGAAGTAACCTCATGGTTCAGAGTCAACGTTGAATACTAGGTCTCTGTATGACTTACTGGGTAAGTTAATGCGAAGGCATGCAAACACGTACCATAGCCACGCCTAGTGAAGCACTGTGGGCTTCAAACTAACCTTCGGTCGATTACAGCTTTACACCTTTCTCTCCATGACTAATATTGTTTCCAAATAGTACCAAATTAGCACTCTCTTATAACACTTATTTCTAGAAAAAAAAGTAGCCTCCATTATCAATAACGTAATCTTACACTTGCACAGGAAGGAGAAAAGTATGCCAGCAGAAATGTATTTAACCATCACCCTCGTAAATTAAAGATGTTGGTACATAATGAACGTTCGAAAAACAAAATGAAATCATTTCTACCAGCCAACTATTTCTGTCCCATAGATAACATGTATTAGTTGTGTTTCATTTACCAAATTTTTCTGTAGACTGAGATCAAATAATCAATCCAGTCAGTAATGCCAATGGACAGCATGTAGACATGCTGGAAAACCAGTCTTACTTGTGAACCTACTGACACGCTACTCACCATTGCGAGTTGCCACAAATATGATCAGAACATGGATAAACTACACTGAACTGACAATATCTTCCCGGTCGCTGTGCTGGTCAAGAAAGTAAGCGCCTGGTTTAGCTGTACCACTCCACTACACAAAACCGTCACGTTTCTGGTCCACAGGAAACAAACATGTACACTGTTCAGGCTATGAAGGAAGCTGGGCTCACGAACAGGGAATTGTTTTTGAGGATCATGTCACTCACATCAACAAAAGACGTTAGTCATCATCTCAAATACCAAATGAAGCTGTCTGACACTAGGTTTACAGTAATCTATAAACCACGTGACACCTCATTGCCCCAGACTAACTTCCACGACATCATCTCATTGATTGCACATCAGAATATGGAGCTCATCATGAATGAGTAAAGCGATTAACCAATGCTGGCCACGTACGTTAGGTAGAACAATGCTTCTAGAGGACAGTAAAATAAGATGAAAAAATGTAGCCTTTCTCCTAGTCACTGAACATATTATGATGCCTAGCGTACACGTACAATAATAAAAATTAACATCGCAGCTTCTTAATTAATATACAGTGCGTTAACGAAAACTTCGTGGAACATCAGAAATTACTATTAGTCTGTTTACAACATAGAATCTACATGTACGTCACAGAAGCAGTTACAATGAGGCCTGGAAATGCCGTATGTAGTGCTGTTCTGAACAAGTGACGACGAGAACATTACAACAATGGACAACGGAAGTCGCACGCCCTCATTTATCAAAAAAAATTCAGTTTACTGTCAGTCCTGCCTTTGTACAAACGGTCAAACGTAAACATTGAATAATACAGCAAAAAAAAAAAAAACACCAAACTGTTCAGTAAAGATGATGTTGCCATTTTTAAGAAACGGTGGAAGCAGCTGTGAGTTAACGACCATTACGCTCTCATTTAAGTATATAGCCGAAAGAGTCAGGTTTTAGGAATTGTGAAACGAACCCTGTCGTCCAGGACTGGGTGCCACAAAGGGCGCAGATTCACAACGAGGTTGTGAAACTCACAGGCGTCTATTGTCTATTCAAGCCTAAGCGCTGTAGTGTGCGAGTGAGACAGACGACAACCACGTCATAAGGAAACCCAGTAGAAGGCTTTTGTGGCCACGGAGACATAACAGTGTTAAATAAGGCGGACCTAAGATCGGCCATAAAGGGAAAAATTTATGAAAACTATTTAATTATGTAGTAATTCAGGGAATCGACCCACAGTAATTTTAATCTGTCATCCTCCGTAAAATTTCGTGTTGATCGCAATAAAACTTGAATATTGATCGTATCTATAATAGTTTAGGATTTGATGTGAAAGTGAAATTAACACTTTTAGTAGCATAGACTTGAATGCTAAAATCTGAACGCTTTGGTCGACTTTAACGACCGACCCTTCGTCTAGAAGTGCATCATTAAAATGACAAATGTTGTAAATATCAACTCTGTAACTTTATTTGTTTAAAAGATATAGTAAACTTAAATTATCAGTATTTACAGTTAAGCATCTGATCACCATTTCCTCCACACAAAACAGATCGAATGATGACAGCATGTCATCTTACTGAATCATTGGGTAATAGAATATTTGTTGTAAAGTATAGTGCATAACAGTTACTTTTGCTCTTTATTTATTTATTAGAAAGCACATTGGTGCAAGACTACTGGCCGTAAAATTCAAAGTTAAGAAGGAAATTGTAATGGTTTTATTTAAAAGAATTTAAAGTTTATTATGTAAGGGATATTATGGTTCAAATGGCTCTGAGCTTTATAGGACTTAACTTCTGAGGTCATCAGTTCCCTAGAACTTAGCACTACTTAAACCTAACTAACCTAAGGACATCACACACATCCATGCCCTAGGCAGGATTCGAACCTGCGACCGTAAAGGGATATTATTGTTACTTTATTTAGAACGTGAATGTGGTCAAGGTTTGATTATTTAAGCTGTAGCCAATCAAATGGACAGCTTCAGGAAAGGGAACTGCGCTAGTCAGTTGAGCGAAGATGTTCGGCGCACGGGAAAAGCGATGGGAGACGGGCAGCTGGCAAAGGGGACAGTTCGGATAGAGACGCGAAAACGGACAGTTCGGCTGGAGACACCAAAGGGTAGAGTTCGCATGCAGACGCGAAAGCGGACGGTCGGTCTTTAGGCAGCTACGAAGTGATACGACTTAGAAAATTTCGCATTGTGTGGTATCGCGGGACTTAAGTCTCTGAGCGGTGAGCAGCCGCGCGCCTGGTGTGAATAACTTTTCGCGTAAATGACGATGTGGAGTATCGAACTCATATTTCGCCATGAGACTGTGAATGATCGAACTGTGTCAAATGGATATGCGCTCGAGTGTAACAGTAACTCTAAATACGACCATTTTCGCTATTAGTTTCCTTTCTGAATAAATATTATTCTAACCAAATCGAAACTGTGTGGCCTACATCATTTATGGGTAGTTAATTTAGTTCCAGATATTATTATTACTGTTATTATATGGTATGTTAACTTTGTATTTGGCAAACTTGCCATCAGCCAGACAATTTAACCAAAGGGTCACAAGTGTCTAATTTAGGGCGTGTAATGCGACACGTGCGGATCAACCCCTAGACGATTTTGAGCCAAGACATTTCGACGAAGGGGAACCGCATGTGTGCCCGAACATCTTTGGGGTGTTAGCTTGCACAGCAGAGAAGTTTTGTATACAGACGAGACATATAATTCGTTACTCCAACCTTGATTATGTAACTAACAATGACTCTAAACTAGACGCCAGTATGCATCAACGTACAACAGCACAGTGGATTACAAGGGTGCGTAGAATATCTTGGTAAAAACAACTCAGTCTCTCCAAAACGACCCACTGTTATACAGGGTGTTACAAAAAGGTACGGCCAAACTTTCAGGAAACATTCCTCACACACAAAGAAAGAAAATATGTTATGTGGACACGTGT